>NC_085871.1:46588957-46591457 GCF_034702125.1 Engraulis encrasicolus | reverse complement strand
CACACACACACACACACACACACACACACACACACACACACACACACACACACACACACACACACACACACACACACACAGGTGTATTGACCCAGAAAAACAAACTAAACAGGGCCAATGGTGTCCCACTAGTGCATCCCAAAACACACACACACACACACACACACACACACACACACACACACACACACACACACACACACACACACACACACACACACACACACACACACACACACACACACACACACACACACACACACACACACACACACACACACGCCTCTTGAGAAACAAGTAGCCACAAGCTTTCCCCAAACCAGGAAACAAGGATAATGGCCAAGTGTGTGTGTGTGTGTGTGTGTGTGTGTGTGTGTGTGTGTGTGTGTGTGTGTGTGTGTGTGTGTGTGTGTGTGTGTGTGTGTGTGTGTGTGTGTGGTTGTGTGTGTGGTGTGTGTGTGTGTGTGTGTGTTTGTCTGTGCATGTGTGTGTGTGTGTGTGTGTGTGTGTGTGTGTGTGTGTGTGTGTGTGTGTGTGTGTGTGTGTGTGTGTGTGTGTGTGTGTGTGTGTGTGTGTGTGTGTGTGTGTGTGTGTTTGTGTGTGTGTGTGTGTGTGTGTGTTTGTCTGTGCATGTGTGTGTGTGCTAGGGCTGTAACACATTGGTGTCGAACCGAGAAATCGTAAAACACTGTCACAATACTGTCTCATGGTGATACACCCAATCATAATTTTTTATTTACCATTTTATTTTATAATGTTGGCAAATGTGAAAAAAGAAAATGTATTAATTTAAAATGATACATTTAAAAATCATGTGGTGTATCGAAATCTAAGTCAAAAATCGTGATACGAATTTCTTGAGTTAAAGGGACAGTTTGGTCAATTTCAACATGCAGTTGTATTGCTCACGCTACCCTTGACTTGTCAGTACCTAGTGATGCCACATTTTTCGGCTCAGCCCTTTCCGAGATATGAGCAATTCTAATGGGGGCAGCGTTTGTTTACATTTTTAAAAAATGAAATATAGGCCAACTCCAAATATTTTCCCAAAAGGTACCGCTGTTTGCTAGTTGTCTGCTGATGTTTTATAACCTTTTGGATGTTTTTGGGAATAAATAAAAATGTTTTTTTGAAATGTAAACAAAGAGCTGCCCCCATTACAATGACCAGGATCTCAGAAACGGCTGAAGAAGAAGAAAAAAAAATCTCAGGTACTGACAAGTCCAGGGTAGTGTGAGCATTACAACTGCATGTTGAAATTGACCAAACTGTCCCTTTAAGTGTATCGTTACAACCCTCGTGTGTGCATGTCCGTGTTCGTGTATGTGTATGTCTTTCTTAATGTGTGTGTCCATATATGTGACAAATTCTTTATTCGACAGAGGGAGAGTGTGTATTCCAGCAAATGCCATGCAAGTCAATGTTTCATTTCTTTCGTATGCAGCACCATCACTACTAAAAGAAAAAAATGCAAAAAAAAAGAGAAGCAAAGGGATAGAGAAAAAGTAAAAAAATAAAATAAAAAAACAGAGGCATGCGACAATAGTGCCTGTCACTCTTCAAACCTCCTACTGATGCCTGGCACTCTTAACTATAGTACAGACTCGACACACACACACACACACACACACACACACACACACACACAAACACACACACACACTCACACACACACACACACACACACACACACACACACACACACACACACACACACACACACACACACACACACACACACACACACACAGACACACACAGAGAGAGAGAGAGAGAGAGAGAGAGAGAGAGAGAGAGAGAGAGAGAGAGAGAGAGAGAGAGAGAGAGAGAGAGAGAGAGAGAGAGGCGAAGCGAATGAGACCAAAATGATCCATCCATCTTCATATCTCTGGCGTCTCTCTTCACAATCTGTTTGTTTCTGGAGAGACAGTTTCTATTTGCTATCACTTCGTCCTACTCTCTTGGCCCACAAGGAAGTCTGCAGATGCATCACAAGACCACTAAATTATTTTAAAAACTGTTCAAAAAAACATACAAAGTTTGCATTTATTTTATTTATATTATATTCATTTATTTAATAAAGTCATAAAAAGCCCCATCCCACCCGAGCAGTCGGGTGTAGCAGTCGAGTGCCCAGCTGATTGAGCCACGGCTGGGCTCAGTTTGCATTGAAGCAGATTACACCGCACTCACAATTTAAAGGTGCCAAACAAGCAAAACAAACAAAAACTGTGAAACAAGACAGAAAAAAAGAAAAAATGTTCACACACTTAAATCATTTTGTTCCAAGCTTTCGGTCAGAGACCTTCCTCAGAGCACACACAAGTGGAGAATGCAACACACAACAACTTATACAGTAAAACATGGACAGTCAGTATTTCAGAGTGAACCTACTGTAAAGTCAGAAAGAGTATTTACACTGTGGAAAGACACATTAGTCAGAAAAAGTCAAAAAGTCACAAACAGTCCAATGTGTCTGGTGTAATTTCAATATTTGCAT
>NC_085871.1:46528957-46576457 GCF_034702125.1 Engraulis encrasicolus | reverse complement strand
GACGTGGAAAATGTCATTTTGAAACACAAAAGGCAACACAGGGAGATTTTGACGCGTTTGAGAGTTCAGGATTTTAATGTTGAGGTCATGTCCTGTGTGGTTTGTGTCCATGGTAACGCACCTGCGTGTTTCCCCAAAACACGGTCAAAGCACTCGGGCCAGAGGGTGAAGTAATGCCGGGAGGAAACAGGAAAGCTCTGGTAAAAAATCACTGCAACTTAATGTCACCACGGCTCAATACTTTATTTTCTGCAGAGACTCTGGCCGCTTAATAGGCTAGGCCTAGGCTACACAACATTTGGCACAAACCAGAGTTTTTCCGTGTATTTCCTTTATGATCACTAGGCCTGCCCTGTGCGTTGATTTATTAGGCCTAGGCCTACTTTGCATTTTCCAACTACATAAAAGGTGAAACTAACTATATTCCAATAACATTCTGTACGCCGTAGGTAGTAATATGAATTCCCGTGTCTCTGTGAGTTAGACAAACTAGGTAAGGAGAGGGGTGGTCCACTCCAGCCTTTCCCGCCTGTGTTTGTTTGTTTTTTCCTCACCTCCACTTGTAAACAGTAATTTTACGCAACGCGCTTTACACTCATTAGCCCCGCGCGCTGTTCCCAATGCACCAAGACAGCTCACCAGGAAAGCTCTCGAGCCGAGCGCCCCGAGTAGCCGACTAGAGTAGGTTAGGTTAGGTTTCTTTATTAGTCTCCACGAAGGAGAAATTTGCTTTGGAGACAGGGAGGTTGCAGCATCATAAAAAAAACACATAGAACACATAGGACACAAGACACCAACACAGAAAAACAAACAACAGTAAAACAATAGAAGAAAAACAGTGTAGGCCTACATGCTCAGAAGCACTGGATGTCCTAACCCACTGCCCCTGACCCATCCAGTCCATACACGCCCCCCCCCCCCACACACACACACACACACATACACACACACACACACACACTCAGTACACCCCCCCATACACACACACACACGCGCACACAGCTCAGTACCTCCCCCCACACACACACACACACCGCCGTCCTACAACCAACCCTAGAGTAGCATCCCTTCGCATGTGTGTGTAGCCTATGTTACGACTGCAGTTCATTAGGCCTACCGCCAGGGGGCCTACTAAGGTTTTGGAGGCCCTAAGCATAACTGGAGGGCCCCCACATAAGGAGGGCCCCCCACATAATTAAATAATAATAATAATAATAATAATAATAATAATAATAATAATAATAATAATAATAATAATTTACTAGCTAATACATCTATGTAGTTAATATAGTGAACAATGCTCATGAAGTTTTTTTTCCAATCTTTCTCAATTTAAGAAGCCCCAATTTTAGGGGCAAAAATGTACCCCAAGCGCTGCTTGTGTTTAGCGGCGGCCCTGCTTCCTCATCTGTGTGTATGTTACGAGTGCTGTTCACTACCGACATGCTCCAGTCGCCAGAACTCTCTTCTCGAGGATCCCATTCCTCCGTCGGTCGGACGCTCTAATTTATTTGTGCTGCTCAAGGGGGTCCGTGCGCGCGCGCGTGCATGAAGGCGCATGAAGACTCCCGCGCTGCTCTCCGATGGGGAGATGCATAAGGGAGGGGGTGGGGGTGAATGCATGAGGCGGTCTGGCTCCGGCTGGCTGTCCTAATTACATTCGCGCGCTGAAATCCAATGATGACCACGGCGCGGCGGCGCTCGTGTGGAGAGAGCGATGGAGGCACAGCACAGGCGGGAACATCAGTGTGCGCGCGCTAAGGACAGCTGCCCGAACGGCTGGGGAAATAAAGGGCAAAAGGCCACAGGCGCGCGCGTACTACAGTACACTGAGGGAGAGATGGTCAGAGAATAGACAGAAAGAATAGACAATAAACAATTTCCCCACTTCAGGAAAAGGAGGAAAAAGATGTTTTTTCGCATGGCTACACTACTTCGTCATATCGCTCTCTTTCAATCCTAAACTGAAATGGTGTTTTGTGCTGGGACTATCACACATCATTAACCCTCTCTAATTCTAGTCTACAGTGAGGATAAACACACACCAACACATGCTACTTATTGTGGTGTTATCTGCTACTGAGAGGACTACACAGATTGACAGCAGCAAGAGGATTTCCATTGTTATTATTATTACCGAAATGGGTGAGTGACGGGACGGAGGGCATACAGGCCTAGTAGTAGTGTGTAGTTATGACAGCGCCGTGTATGGCTATGTGGCCTGTCATTGGATGACAGATTAGTCTGACGCGCCTCCGTAAGAAGTAGCTGAGGGCTGCTGAGCCGTAAAGTGCTGCTACAAAGCCGGGCTGATCCAGAGGGAATCCGGGGTGTAAAAACGTTTGTAGATCGGAAATCCCTTTGTGACGAGAACACATGTTTTTTTCTTTCTGTCTTTTTTTTTATTCCTTCATCCGTCGGTTTTTATCTCCCCACTTCTGAGTACATTGCCATTGTGCTTATCCTCTCGGGCGGCAGCTGTTATAGCTTTGTAATAGCGTCGGTAATCTGCGACAATATCTCAATATCTCTTCTCTCCCGGCTGGCTTTTATAAGAACAGCTGTTCATATTGTCGCAGCGATTTTATTATAATCTGATTCAAGATCTCTAAGTCAGACTGTCAATTGTGACTTTGATCCCGGCCCATTATGTGGCATATTGCACGGAATCTGTTTGGATTTTTTTCCCCATCAGCCAGCCGCGAGTGAGTTAGGGGCCTCAAATGGAAGAGATGGAATTTGGCAAAGCGGAGAGAAAAAAGACTAACATCTGGATGTCGACAGATGTGACTTCTCTTCTCTCTCTCTCTCTCTCTCTCTCTCTCTCTCTCTCTCTCTCTCTCTCTCTCTCTCTCTCTCTCTCTCTCTCTCTCTCTCTCTCTCTCCTCATCTTTGATTCAAAAGAACCCCCCGCCATTCGCGGAAGGCAAAAAAGTAAAGTATGCCAGCAGCAGACATCCCTAGAGGAACACAGAGAGTAGGCAAGTGCTCTCGTCTTCATCACAAAACACTTCACTTGTGAGCTTCTGATGCGTGTGGACTTCACTGCAGAGGTGAAGTTTGACCACACACACACACACACACACACACACACACACACACACACACACACACACACACACACACACACACACACACACACACACACACACACACACACACACACACGCACACACACATGGAAACACAGAATTGGAGAGCGGCCTGACACTTAAAGATTCATCGGGAGATCTGTCTAGATGCCCAGAATATACAGCAGAAGCAGTACTGTTTAGTTCAGAGAGAGAGAGAGAGAGGGAGAGAACATTTCTCACAGAATTAACGTGCTTAGATAATCCACAATAAGAAAAGAATACCATGAGGCAAAAGTAAAGTGAATGCAATTGCAGCAAAGTTGTTTGTGTGTTTGTTATCTATTCTAAGGCAAAAAGCTAAATCTAGTATTCCCACACAGGGGCATAGCGTACTAATTTCTGCTATCATAATTTTCCCACCTCACCTCAACCTACGCGTTCTTTTTCCGCATACAGGACCTTTAACTTGAAAGACATAACACCTTCTGTTTCCTGTGGAGCACTGGCAGCCACTGGTGAGCCTCTGACACACACTGTATCAGAACATGAATAAATACATTAGGCAAATATCATCACACATTGTTATTGACATGTTCTGTAAATAACTTCATGTGACAAAGCTGTCCGGTTCATGCTCTTAATGTCTCAGTACAACTAATGCTCACCACACAGCTCCCTTGCGGTGCCGTTTGGAGCTGTCCTTTTACACAGGTGAGGCATAAATGCAATTTGTTGTGAGCACTGTGTGCTGTGGAGTACTGTGCCACAATGAATCTGAAGTCAGCAAAAGAAACAACACCAGGTTATCACGCCAAGATGCAATTCCACAAACAGTATGCATAACAAGTGCCTAAATTATATAAATCTAAAATCTAACATTTGAAGGTAGAAAAAGAAACAAGGCCATTCCACACCATGATAGAATGATAGAACAAACAGCATGCACAGCATCCAATATTATATAGGCCTAGACCTACATCTAAAATCTAACATTTGAAATTCAGAAAAGAATCATCAGCGGGCTATCACATGTGACCATGCCATGATAGAATTCCATAAAGGCAACAAAAAGTATACGCATAACACATATTATATAATATGAATCTAAAATCTAAATACAGCGGAGATATGAATTGCAGGATAAAAGGGATGCGTCACAGTGTGTTGTTAAATCTGAAAAGCCAGAGTGACCATAAACAGGCCGCAAGCCGCCCACTATGCAGCCTAGATAGGCAGCCGGTAGAGGGGGAGACAAAAGGGGCCAGTTGTCCCGGGCCCGAGGGAGAGAGAAAGGGGCCCCAGACTTGGGTCCCCAATACATTGAGAGGGGGGCCCTTTCAGATGATTTTTGTCCCGGGCCCAGTCAAATATGTCAGCGGTCCTATAGCCCACCGTGTAGCCTACATAGGAAGCGGATAGAGGGAGAAGAAGGGGCCAGTTGTCCCGGGCTCGGGGGAGAGAGGGGCCCCAGAATTGGGATGCCATTACATTGTATGCATTGAGAGTGGGATGAGAGTGAGAGTGATATTTTTGTCCCAGGCCTAGTCAAAACTGTCAGCGGCCCTGTAGCCTACATACAGCAGAAGGCCGGTAGAGAGGTAGACAAAAGGGGCCAGTTGTCCCGGGCCCAGGGAGCGAGAGAGGGGGCCCAGAACTGGATGCCATTACATTGTATGCATTGAGAGTGGGGTGAGAGTGAGAGTGAGATTGAGAATGAGGTTTTGGTCCAAGGCCCAGTCAAAACTGTCAGCGTCCATGTAACCTATATAAGAAGTCAAAAGGGGGATACAAAAGGTTTCAGTTTCCCCGGGAGAGAGAGAGGGGCCCCAGAATTGGGCCCCCATTACAATGCATGTATTGATAGTGGGTCCCTTTCAGATGATTTTTGTCCCGGGCCCAGTCAAAGCTGTCAGCGGCCCTGTAGCCTAATTAGGAACTTATTGGAAGCCGATAGGGGAGACAAAGGGGTCAACTGTCCCAGGCCCAGGGAGAGAGGGGCCCGAGAATTGCGTCTCCATTATGTTGAATGTATTGAGAGTTGGTCCCTTTCAAATGATTTTTCTCCTGGGCCTAGTAAAAGCTGTCAGCGGCCATGTAGCATACATAGGAAGCCAATAGAGATAGACAAAGGGGTCAGTTGTCCTGGGCCCAGGGGGGGAGGGAGCCCAATTCCCCCTTACACTCAGGAGGGGGGGTTTCAGACGATTTTTGTCCCGGGCCGTAGTCAAAGCTGTCAGCAGCCCTGTAGCCTACATAGGAACAATAGAAGAGCCCACGCATGAATGTGTGCATTTAAGATGCCTATCACTGCTCTTGCCGTTGCTGGCTGCCGCTTATCTGGTGGGAAAACAACACTGGGCTGGCACGCCTGGTTTAATGCCTGGAGCCAGCCAGCGCCTGGGTCTTTTGTTGGGAATGAACAACACACACTTTTAAAAGTGAAGTTTAAGTAGGTTTCATAGTTAACATAAAGCGATTTTTGTTTTCATATGGCACAAAGGAAGTTTGTCCCTTGCATGTGATGCAAATGGACAGAGGATATCGACTCCAGGGCCTTGCTTGTTAGCAGTCATCAAGAAGGAAGCAAGAAGCAGTTAGCAAGCAAGCAAGCGAGCATGTGAAAGTGAAGTTAAAGCCCAACTGGGAAAGTCCAACTCCAATGAAGTTTAGTAGGTTTCAAAGTTAAGCTTCTGGAAAAGAGGAGATCGATTCCAGGGCCTTGCAATGGAATATGTACACCTGACCGAGGTTGGATGGCCACGGTAGTTAACCCTTTAAGACACAGCCCTTATAATAAATAAGTTACCAGAACGGCAATGACCAAGTCATAAAATCAGAAAAGCATCAGTAAAGAAGCTTGAGTTTATGGCCTGAAGTTTGTATAATTAAAATAAAAACCTTGTCATCGTGTAGGGAAAGAGAGAGGGGACGAGTTGCGTCTGTGATCACATGTCTTTGAGACTATTAAGTAGGCCTACACACCTGTTTGCTTCACTTTTTAATTAGCCCTGAAGAAGGTCACACGTGACTGAAACGCGTCGGCCATCAATGGTGTCCATGTAATAATAAAGGACTTTTAATACGGATTTCAGAGTGCCTTGGACCCTCTCTCTCTACAACTTCAAGTAAAAACCTCATGATGTTGCGACTTCCGTATGCCTGTCTCTGTGTTGCAGGCCTATTCGTATTAGCATGCTTGTTTACCCTTCAGCTATATTCTGTCTGCCGTCTACTGATAATAATAATAATAATAAAAAACACAATGATCGTGCGTCTCCTCTCCTCTCCTCTCCTCTCCTCTGCAAGTGATGCTGGCGTGAACATTCAGGTCGTAATGTTACTCATCATTGTCTCCCAACCCTACCGCCTCGTTTCTAAAAGATGTTTCTTTGACGCTAGCGACGCACAATTAGCGCTAACAAGTCCTCCGCCGCTAAACAATGGAGATGCATAATGAGGTTACTGCCAAGCGGGAAAGTGGAGCGGAGCGCTCAGCTCAGCTCAGCTCAGCTCTCACACACGCAAGCTGTGTACAATTACCCAAAAAATATAAATATCGCGCCCGCCGCCACGCTTTAAACAGCCATTAATCAGACAAAAAAATAGAGTGAAGGAGCCTTGCCTGATTAACGAGGTGAAACTTGTGCTAATTACTGTTTCCTCCGCTTGTAATTAGGTTGGCACATTTAATCAAGATAAATGAAGGCTCTGACCCGCTTCCTCCACATCTTTCTCTTTCTCTCTTTCTTTCTCTCTCTCTCTTTCTGTCTCTCTCTCACACATTTCCTTTCTCTCTCTCTCTCTATCCTTTCCTTTCTCTCTCTCTCTCTCTCTCTCTCTCTCTCTCTCTCTCTCACCTTTCCTTTCTCTCTCTCTCTCTCTCTCTCTCTCACCTTTCCTTTCTCTCTCTCTCTCTCTCTCTCTCTCTCTCCACCCCCCCTCTCTCTCACTCTCACTCTCTCTCACTCTCTCTCTCTCTCTCTCCCTCTTTCTGCCCTGCTGAGCTAACGGCACTCTTAGCTCCGTTCAGTTATCCGCTTGCCGGTGCTTATAAAGATACATCCTCGCTGACCCACGGTGTTACAATGCACAAGCGTGTGTCAGTGTGTGTGTGTGTGTGTGTGTCAGTGTGTGTGTGTGTGAGCCGTGTCAGTGTGTGTGTGTGTGTGTGTGTGTGTGTGTGTGTGTGTGTGTGTGTGTGTGTGTGTGTGTGTGTGTGTGTGTGTGTGTGTGTGTGTGTGTGTGTGTGTGTGTGTGTGTGTGTCAGTGTGTGTGTGTGCGTGTGTGTCAGTGTGTGTGTGTGCATGTGTGTGTGTGTGTGTCAGTGTGCGTAACGGAGGCGATGATGGGCACCGTGCACCGAGAACTAATGTGAAAGTGAAACCCGACCAGGAAAACTCCAACTCCCATTGTCATTGTGTGACACAGCACTCCACAACACATTAGCGCTCACAGCACACAACAAAATTGCATTCATGCCTCACCCGTGCAAGGGTGTAATGTTTTTGTCACCAGGGGCGTATTTAGCTATTTTGGGGCCCATGGTGAATTTAGCTAGGGGGCCCTTCTTCAGATCCTTACTTTTAACAAGGATTAGGGAGTGGGGGAGCTGCTAGTGTTGTCACCTGTACAGTTTTTTTTCCTTATCGTTCTGGATTTTAATGGCCTGTTCATGGGGAAAAAATGGTTTCTTGGACACTGAATGAAAGATACCGTTGCTTATACAATCAAGAAAGCCGATTGAGTTTGAAAGGGCAGTCATAGGTAAGCGGTTAGGGCGTCAGACTTGTAGCCCAAAAGGTTGCCGGTTCGACTCCCGACCCGCCAGGTTGGTGGGAGGAGTAATTAACCAGTGCTGTCCACCATCCTCCTCCATAACTGAGGTACCCTGAGCATGGTAGCGGCCAGCCACACTGTACTCTTGGGAAGCCATTGGGGCCTACCCCCTTGCACGGGTGAGGCATAAGTGCAATTTCATTGTGTGCAGTGTGCACTTGTGTGCTGTGGAGTGCTGTGTCATAATGACAATGGGAGTTGGACTTCCTTAGTTGGGCTTTCACTTCCCTTCACAAATGTTTTTCCTGATTGTCCTGGATTTTAATGGCCTGTGTGAATAAATTCACTGTATCACCTTATCAAATTGACCTGAAAGAAGACAGAGGTAACATTTAAAATCTGCAGCAGAGTGGGGGTCTTGCTCATCACAGAGATGTTACAGAAGTGATACAAGCCCCGTCTGCTAACAGTGGTCGTATGCCTTTATTAACCCCTAACAAGTAACGGAATCTTTAGCTTAACCAAATAAGGTCATAGTTCAGCTGACAAAAATGAGAAACAGACAAGACAATAGTTCAGAGAAGTGGTAACTTATCTGAGACAACCGTGGAGGAGATGGCCTATCTCCTCCAACAGATGTCACATACATTACAGCAAGAGCTCACACAGGAACAGAGTTCACACAGGGTTTAACCAAACAGAGTTTAACTAGAAACACAGAAAACAAAAGTCCTAACTACAGGTTATATTTTGATCACATTTTTATATTTTCAATAATACATGTATAAATGCAGAGAATTTCTTAACAACCTGTCCCAGAAAAAAAAACTTTCCTGGACACAGAAGGAGGGCTACCATTGCATATACAATCTAAAAGGTAGATTTCGGTGTTCATTTCAAATGTCCAGGATTTTTCATCAGATAGAGGTGGCATCCCTAGGAGCCGGTCTGGCCTAGACAGGTCGTGCCCTCCTAGTGACGTAACACCTTCAGCTTTGCTTCTATTCAGGCCAAGAGCCATACAAATATCGTTTCTGAGCTCCCAAAAACTTCGGAGCTCCTCCCTCCTCCCACTTTATCGGGAAGCATACATCCATTAGCAAACCAAGGGAGGTGGGTCGACCATGCACAGCAAATGTTGCGGTGTTAATTCAACACTAATAGAGTTCATTTAAGTCCAAATGATGTCAAATCAACTCTCTAAGTGTTAAATGACCACTGCAGAATTTACTGTGTGCCGTTTGAGAAAAGTTAATTGTTATGCTCTTGGTCAGACCAAGTCTGGAAGAGATTTGAAAGTCGATGATAATCAGGCTAGGTCTGGGGGGGGGGTGCAATTTAAGGTAGTTGGAGGGGCCTTAGGCAGTTTGCCAACTTTTGCCTCTATTGTAAAACCGCTCCTGTTTGTCCCCGCCTGGCCAGTGTTGCCGGGTGTACGATAATTATCATATTTGTACCATAAATTTGTCCCATTTTGTCCTCTGTACGATCAAAAAATAAATTTACAAAGAGTTTTCATTCAGTTCATTTAGTTGCCTTGAAACAATCATTTGGTTTTTGTAAGATAATTTCCTTCCACAAAGCCCCAAAAACTTTATTTTGAGGACTTGGTACGATAGTTCAGCATTTTCCATCATCTAGCAACACTGCCACCATTCAGCCAGGCAAGCAGGCAGCCACGTCCCAGGAACAAGCGCTTTTGGTGGTGCGTGGACTCCCCCTAGTGGGGAAAACGTGAAGAGCATTTGAAAAGCGCACTATGAATGGGGATGGACCATACGTGCCAAAGAGGGGGGATGCAGAGGTGCATTTGAATCTCCCACTTTTGGACTCCCTAAATGATGCTTTCTCAGCTTTTACTGAGGACAAATGAGTGGAGTTTATCAGCAGTAACATTGTTAAGAAATAAAGAATGAAGGGGAAAAAATGCACAACTTTAAAACTCGTTCCGGTGCCCTTGGTATGGACCATGAAATTACAGTAAGAGTGAGAATTGGGAAGTGATATGATAGCCCATGTATTTGAGATGTAAGTCAATTGTCTATGTACAAGCTATCTGGCCTATTTTTTACTTAATGCCCGTGACAACAATGTTCTCCAAGACAATTACCAGCTTTGTCTTCAGGGGTTGAAATCAGTAGTGTAGCCTACATTTTTATGGTGGTTATATTTTATATTTGGACAGCTATTGGTGCATAGGTTCCCAAAGTAGGGGGCAGGGCCCCCTCGGGGTGTGCAGAATTAAATTCAATGTTTCAGAGGCAGAGGGAGGCATTGTTAACATATGAAAGAATTTTGATTGTGATCTTGTATTTGGGATGTAAGTCAATCGTCTATATACAAGCCTCTCTGGCCTTTTATTTAACTTAATGCCCGTGACAACAATGTTCACCAACACAATTACAAGCCTTGTCTTCAGGGGGTGAAATACAAATATTCACATAATCGATTCACATGGCACAAAATCTTTTTTTTTTTTTTTTTTTGTTCTTTGTTTAATTTAGGTCTATGGAAAATACCCAGGAGGTATTAGTCAATTAGGCCTAGGCCTACTTATTACAATTTAGCATTCTGTTAACACTGTCAAGCCACAGCCCTTTTACATTTTTATATAAAAGTAGGCAACAGCATCTTTTTGGGGGGAATCCTGGCACCAACAAGGGAACGGATTGAATCGATTCGAAATTAATCTAATCGAATCGAATTGAATCGTGATTAATCGATTCAAAGCCCTACGAATCGAAATCGAATCGATACAGGAACATGGCAGCAATACCCAGCCCTAATTATTACATTATTACATTACTTATTAGCTTGCTGTGATTGAAGCTGCTCCAGTTCACAACATCTGAATAACACACTTCAGACTCAGACAATCAGGGACGCTCTATGTGTGTGTGTGTGTGTGTGTGTGTGTGTGTGTGTGTGTGTGTGTGTGTGTGTGTGTGCGTGTGTGTGTGTGTGTGTGTGTGTGTGTGTGTGTGTGTGTGTGTGTGCGTGTGTGTGTGTGTGTGTGTGTCTGTGTGTCCGTGTGTGTGTGTGTGTGTGTGTGTGTGTGTGTGTGTGTGTGTGTGTGTGTGTACGTCCTTGCTAATTCATCTTGTGTAATAGGCCGGTCTAATTAGTGATGTGCAAATTATGTCACAGCGCACACGGCAGGAGACAGAAGTGTGTGTGTGTGTGTGTGTGTGTGTGTGTGTGTGTGTGTGTGTGTGTGTGTGTGTGTGTGTGTGTGTGTGTGTGTGTGTGTGTGTGTGTGTGTGTGTGTGTGTGTGTGTGCTTGCCTGAGCACTCTCTCAAAACAGGTGTGTGTGTGGGGGGGGGGGGGGTAGCTAATACGCTGGTGAAATACTTAACGTCTAATGAACAACATACTTTGCTGGAGGGCAGTGTGTGTGTGTGTGTGTGTGTGTGTGTGTGTGTGTGTGTGTGTGTGTGTGTGTGTGTGTGTGTGTGTGTGTGTGTGTGTGTGTGTGTGTGTGTGTGTGTGTGTGTGCGTTACACAGACAGTATGCAACAGTGAGTGTGTTCAGCTGGGAAGCCGTGTGAATTGTGACCTTAAGTAAAATGAAAATTAGCTACGTCGTTGCTTCGGCTGTGTGTGTGTGTGTGTGTGTGTGTGTGTGTGTGTGTGTGTGTGTGTGTGTGTGTGTGTGTGTGTGTGTGTGTGTGTGTGTGTGTGTGTGTGTGTGTGTGTCGGCAGACAATATTGAATCGGGTAATTAAGGCAGTATAACCCTTGAGGGGGCTGAAGAAAGAACACAAGTTTGTTCATGTGTGTGTGTGTGTGTGTGTGCGCGTGTGTGTGTGTGTGTGTGTGTGTGTGTGTGTGTGTGTGTGTGTGTGTGTGCTTGCGTGTTTAAAGGGCCTGAAATTCAATTACAGAACATGAAGGCCGCATGACAATGGTAATTATCACACTTGAGGAAGAAACATTGTGCACATTAGTACAGAAGCAGCGCAGTAAAAAAAACTGCACACATTATTAGTACAAATGAGACATTAAAAACATTGAAGAAATATCTCACAGTAAAACTCACAGTAAAACAACAGCACACATTAAATCTACCAAAATGGCAATAACCATTAACCCTATCCAGACTGGGGGGGGGGCTAAAATGCCCGCACCAACTTTGATGTTGTATAATTCCTTAACGACTTAAGCTATGACTACGAAACTTTGTGACTTTTCCTAACATTTAGTTGGCTACAGTTAAGTACCGAAAGATTAGGTTTATCATTTTTGTCGTTGCCATGGCAACGGTTTTCTGACAGGTATGTCTGACCAAAAATCACTTTACCATATCTATGACGCCATATATTTTCATATTTTTTTGTTATTTCCATTAGCATCAGACAACTTTGTGAGCATTTAAGTGGTTGAAGCATAAAATCATTAAAATTTAAGTGCATTACCTAAATTTGATGGAAAATGCATTATGGCGAGATTTTGGGCATATTAAGATAATGATGTCATAATGACGTCATAATACCAGATAATTACACAAAAATTATGTCCCAGGCCCAGGAATGCCAAAAAAGCCCAGTCTGAATAGGGTTAATCTGTGACTTGAGGCTGGTAATGAAATGTCACAGCAATGTTGTTAGGATGTAGTAGCAGTCTACATTGCATCACCACCTCTGCTGTACCAGCGCAGGCAGGGCATATTCTCCATTGCCGTAACTAAAATCAACCACAAGATGGCAGCAATACCCTGCCGATGTTACTTTCATAAAATGTTAACGCAGGGGTCCCCAAACTTTTTTCTCTGGGGGCCACATTATCGTTCCTGACTGTGATTGGGGGCCGGGATCAATCATGTGGGCTGTATACTAGGCCACTGCCTGTTATAGCCATAATTTCCAGCACAAAATAGTTCATCATTACAAGTGATTTGCAAAAGAAGTGAGTACTTAACATGTTTTTCAATTTGAAATACCACAGGTATTCCTTTTAATATCTAATAACCAAGTAAAAATATCAAGGAAAGGTTAGAAAAATATGGTGATTAACAGTTTATGAGTGATTGGTCCAGTTTAAATGGTGAGGTGTAGAGAGGTGGAGGGCCGGTCAAAGGGGCTTGGCGGGCCGCATCCGGCCCCCGGGCCTTAGTTTGGGGACCCCTGTGTTAACGTCTGGTCATCATGAGAAGGTAATAAAATAAGGCAAATAAAGAGTTAGGTGTGTGCCAGTCATATATAGCCCATTTCAGTCCGTGGTGGATGCACGATAAATAAATAAAAAACATAATTAATAATTTGTAAGGCTAATTATATTGCCATATAAAAAGGTTGTTGGTGCGCTTCTTAGATTAAGTTGTTGTTGCACAGATGGGTGGATTTATGCCCCTTGTCCACATGTGTCTCCCTTTATGGGTCATTGGTCCCGTTTGGGCGTAACAGTTTTATCAGTCGACCAGTTATGTCGATACTGGACTCCAGTGTCAGTCGAGTTTCATTTCCTTGGAAAAGTAGACTAAACCGGGTTGCCATTTCCCACAAAGGAACTTTATTATAGGAATATGAAGCCATTCGCACAAATGTGTTGCAGCCTACTGAACTAACCAGGCTTATAAAAAGTAAGGATCAGAACATATTTCAGGATCGCCTCGCTTTCTTATGGCCAAGAATGCCATACGCTCTGGGCGTGGGGGATTTCAGGATCTGGCAACACAAAACATAAGTTTCGTTTTCCACTCGTCATCCATGAGGATACACAGTGGATGACGTTCGAACGTTCAGTAGGATTATTTTAGTGGTTGCACCACAGACAAGGTTAATACAGGTCTGTGGGTTGCACTGCCTAATTTAGGCGACAGACGAGGGTGCTCATGGTGGACTGGTGTTGCTGCCGTGTAGCTACTCTTTTACAGTCATCATGGAAGCAGACATCGTCCGATTTTTGTGTGTCAATGGAGGAGCGATGGAGTATGATCTACTGTTGGAGCTTGCCATTGGATTTCCTGACATGGACAGCTCTGAATTTGACTCGCTTCTTCGGAATAAAGAGCTCTTCTTCCAGACCGAGATTGCTGGTGTCAAACAAGTCTTGGCCAAAACAAGTCTTCGACTGTGTAAAGTCACGGACTGCAGTGGCTGTAAAGACCTTCATCTTTGTAAGTTTTACCTTCAAGGAGAATGCAACAGAAGGTAAAAAATATATCATTATTATTGTCGTTGCCGTTGTTGTTAGTATTTTTCTAAACGTTGGATACTATGAGTTGCCTGTATCCTACAATAGGCCTTTCGTTGTGTTTGTTTCCTATGCAGACAGTGTCGCTATGGGCATGATTTAAACTCCGACCACAATGCCGAAGTTCTGTCAGACCATCAGCTGGAGAAGTTCAACAGAGCTGAGATCAGACAGCTGTTGTTGCAGAATGACACTCCACACTCCTTACTTCCACCTGTGAGTGTGCAGATCTGACACCACACACCTTACTGCCAGCTGTGAGTCAGTGTCACCCCACACCCCTTACCTGTGAGCGTGCATCTCCAGCGTTAAAGGAGATAGAGCTAGGCCTATTTCAAAACCCTGGGGAGTATTCCAAGATCGATGTGCACTGTAGTAGGCCTACTTAGCCATGTCTATCACTTAACTATCTGGGGCCTATAGGCCCTACTACAAAGCTGGTTCAGGATAAGTTAAGGTTAAGTAAAGAGGTAAAACACCTAATACAAGAGCTTTTCTGAAGAAAATGAGGACTCCAGGCTCTTCTATTAGATGATTTACCTCTTAACTTAACCTTAATTTATCCTGAACCAGCTTTGTAGTAGGCTTAGGCCCCTGTTCTTGGAATACTTCCGGGCTCAGTTTCTAACCAGGTTAAGTTAACTGAGGTAGTGGTAGGCCTATAACCTTAACTACTGCACAGTCTTTAGTAAAGATATAATAATTTTGTCAATATACATTCAGGTAACAACAGACTTATAACGGAGGCATTGCCTTCACAACAAACATCACAACAAACTAAAACAGAAAAAAAACGAGAGCTGTAATGCAATGTAATGTGTTAATTAAACCTTCTCTCTGGCCTGTGACCAGATTTGTTCCAAGTACAACCGTGGTGAAGGTGAATACGGCCAGTGCGAGGACAAGGACGAGTGCAGCAGGCTGCACGTCTGCGAGGGCTTCATGCGACACACCTGCGACGCTGACGCCTGCGGACGATCACATGACCTGTTCGAGCCTCAGCCAGTCAGGGTGCTGCGTGAGCGGGGCGTGTCCACCCAGCAGGTGCATATACATGGGGTCACAGTGTTTGTAAACATGATATTGTGAGGAGGGTTAAGACACTGGCAGCCAACCATGTGAGCTACTTTTTTGACCAAATTTTTTTTTTTTTTTTTCCAACAATCAGAGGTTGAGCTAGGTTAGCGCAGCTAGGTTAGCGCAGCCAGGGGAAAACAAAATTTAGAACCCATGTATAGTGCATGTACTTGCCATTTGTAAACAATACCTCTGATTGTTGGAAACTGCTGTCACTCAAAAAATGATCTCACGTGGTTGGCTGCTTACCATCTTGCCCCTCCTCACAACTCCTCACACCCCTCCACACAATGTTTTGTAAATGATAAACCTACGTATGTATTCCAAATCGATGGATTATTAACAGAGCTGTATTCAATCCCACCTCTATAGAGTCCAAGACCAGGACTAGTCAAGTCCGAGACAAGAGTCGAAAAATATTGTAGTCCAAGTCAAGTCAAAGTCCAACTACTAGCGAGTCCAAGTCCATAGAAAAACAGACTTGACTTCGAGACAAGACAGAGTCCAAAAAAAATTAGAGCCCACGTCAAGTCAAAGTCACATGTCGGTCATTGTATACTGTATCAATGAAAATGATGAAAGATAATGATATAAATATTTAAAAGAAAGCTACAAGTACCGGTATATGCCATGCAGGTGAAGATAAACTATTATTGTATGGGATTAAAGCTCCTCTTCAAGTATATAATGACCAGTGATCTAAATAAAATGAAGACAGACTCGAGCGAATCCAGAAGAGATATTTGGCAAGACCAGTGTCCGAGTCCAACTACTAGCAGGTCCAAGTCAAGTCCAAGTCCATAGAAAAACAGACTCGACCCGGACTCAAGTCCGAGTACAGACTCAAGTATAGAGCCCTGTTTATTTATTTATTTTTTATTATTACTATTATTAATAATAATAATACTGATAATGATACTTCTCAGGTGGGCAGTATGCACTCTGTCTACGGCGAAATCCTGCTGCTACTAATTACACAATGCAATAATAATAACAATAACAATAATAATAACAATAATACTAATAGTTGTATGTGCTATTCCCCAGGTGGGCTCGATGCGCTCTGTGTAATAATCATAATAGTAATAATAAATGTAATAAATAATAATGATAATAATAATAATCATTTATTTGTATTAATTCCCCAGGTGGGCTCGATGCGCTCTGTGTACCACCACATCCTGCTGCTCAGGGGGCGTCGCCAAGGCGACCCAGGGGGAGGCGGAGCTGGTGCTGTTGCCGGTGGCCGGGGCCGAGCTCGGGGTCGGGGAGGCCAAGGTCGAGGGGGCAGAGGACGGGGTGGCAGAGGACGCGGCTTCAGTGACAGGGACGCAGACCATGGTGGCACAGGTGGCAGAGGACGGGGCAGAGGATGGAACAGAGGACGCGGCTCCCAGGACATGGACCAGGGTGGCAGAGGTGGCAGAGAACGGGGTGGCAGAGGACGCGGCTTCAGTGACACAGACCAGGACGTCGAGCAGGGTGGCACAGGTGGCAGTAGAGATGGAAGCTGCCCTCCACAGCCAGGTAGAGGCTTCACTCTGATGCTGTTTTGCATGATGCACTTGCAGAGGTGTATACAGTAAAATTAGAAGAGCTCTGACAGTGTAGTTCAGTTTAGTTTATTGGCTTATTTGACAGGGGCCATGTGCAGGCCAGGTCCAGTACCAGAGTTAGCTATGAAGCTAATTTGCATCTGTGGTCCCTGGGCAGCAAGCTATCAAATAAGCACACATTAACACATGGACAATACATGCCCTACTGTTACAAAAGTGCAAAAGTAGGTACAGTGGAATATCTGGTGTATAAACTACTGTAGCCTATGTAAGACCACATACTCGTGCTGTAATTATTACATCAGTATGTTTATTCTTCAACTGTACACACCTCTGTACACAAGCACAGTTCAAAAGGACAGCACTGCAACACTGGGGTGTGGTCAAGGAGTCGTATTGAGAATATTGTTGTCTCTAATCTCAGTTTCGCTGTCAGTTGTGAGCATAAACATTGTGAGCTTCTGTAGACAATGCAAACGTGTTCTACACATACAGTCCTTATATATAATATTTTACTTATAAGGGAATAATGTTGTTGTTTTAGATAAGTACACTGTAAAAAAAAAGATGTGTATTTAAGGCAGTTCTGCAACAGCATTCCACTGTTTTTCAACAAAACAGACAACTACTGTGAAAACATAACTTTCAGCCAGGTATTGAGCATAAAGTGATAAAAAGCGATACTGAACCATATTTGGAAATTACCTCATTGTACACCTCCCCTTGAGTTAAATGGTTGAGTTTTACCTTTCTTCTGTTCTTTCAGCCATTCTCTCAGTCTGTTGAAGCTAGTTCCAAGCTAACAATTATCATTGAATTTTATGGGTCCAGTTAGCAGCTAGGTTAGCTATTATCATTGAAT
Organism: Engraulis encrasicolus; assembly: GCF_034702125.1. Taxonomy (NCBI): domain Eukaryota; kingdom Metazoa; phylum Chordata; class Actinopteri; order Clupeiformes; family Engraulidae; genus Engraulis; species Engraulis encrasicolus. The sequence goes on along the minus strand of NC_085871.1, from coordinate 46,558,919 downwards.
CTTATGGGAGTAGCTAGCAGCCAGGTTAGCTATTATCATTGATTCTTATGGGTGCAGGTAGCAGCTATAGTAGGTTAGCTGTTATCATTGATTCTTATAGGTGCAGCTAGCTGCTAGGTTAGCTATTATCATTGAATCTTATGGGAGCTGCTAGCAGCTAGGCTAGCTTTCATCATTGAATCTTATGGGTGCAGCTAGCTGCTAGGTTCTAAGATGTATCCAACTTTGTCACCAACTCAATTTAATGCACATAACATCACATGAATCTGAATGATTTCATTCTCTTAATTTATCTGAAGGAGAGGTGTGAAAATGCGCTTATTTCCAAAACGTATCATTTACACTCAGTACAGTATACAGCATGTTGTGATGTTGTTCCGCTTGTAATCCCAATCTGTATCTCCTTCTGTATCTCCATCTGTCCATAGAGGTTGCTGAAATCTGCCTGTCCTTCGTCAAAGGATTTTGCAAATACGAGAGTAAGTGCTGCTCCTTCATTTTCATCATTTGTTTGTTTTTCGCATTCACATTTTTATTTACCTGTACACAGTGCTTAATTTGTCAAGCGGGAGGTCCTGGAGCCCAGAGGATGGGTGGCTCCCCCCCCCCCCCATGAATATTTCCATAAGGTTCCATCCAAGGTTCCGGAGCTCTCGTCTGAGGTTCCGGAGCTAGCTCCCCCTTGCTCCCCCAGGGTGTATGCAGGGTTTTAAAAAGTATTAAAAGGTGATAAATTAAAAAGCCACAATGTAATGGCCTTAAAAGTAGTAAATTTGCTCTGATGGTATTATTTTTCGGAAAACTAGGTATTATTTTTTGTAAGTTGTACCATTTTGACAAAAAAAATGGATGATTCTGTATCTGAGGGCAGTCATGGGTACGCAATCAGGGCGTCAGGTTGTCAACCTGGCAGGTTGGTGGAGGGAGTAATCAACCAGTGCTCTCCCCCATCCTCCTCCATGACTGAGCTAACCTGAGCATGGTACCGTCCCACCACACTGCTCCCTTTCGGGCGTCTTTGTGCAAAAAACGAAAGTGTAATGTAATGTTAAGGAGGTAGAAATTACAAAAGATGTCTTGTTAATACTTGCATCAGAGTGTCGTGATGGTTGTAAACAAAATCTAAAGGTAGTGAAAAAGGGTATTAAATGGTAGTAAATTTGACTTCAACATTGATGCATATACCCTGCTCTCCCCCTCAAATTAAGCACTGCCTGTACACACTGCCTGTACACTTCTGGTATTTGGATCCTTTGATCCTTTTGGACAGAGAGAGAGAGAGAGAGATGGCATAAATGTAGTCAGTATAAATGTGCTCACAAGCACACACACACACACACACACACACACACACACACACACACACACACACACACACACACACACACACACACACACACACACACACTAACACAAAGAGAGAGTCAGAAGATATGTCCTACTTACTCCATGGCAAACATTTGGCTTGCGGTGCGGTTGAAACAGATGTAGTATATCAGAATGAAGTCCAGTTGGAGTGCTTCCTGGAACTGTCTAGTTTTTTAAGATGGTGCTCTTTGGTGGCAGGCTTGGTTGATTTCAAAAAGGTTTTAGAAATGCCAAGGCACTCATCTTCTTTGTAATTAAAATGCCTTTATTTTGTTGGGCATAGCATGATTAAAATACTTCAAGTATTTTAATCAGATGTAGTATATGTTACTTCAAGTATTTTAATCAGATGTAGTATATGTTACTGATGTACTGTATATACAGATGTATATTATGCTGTGTATGTGTGCTATCTGTGGCCGTACGGGAGGACCATTGCTTTGGCCCTCAGCCTCATTTGACGCTACATAATTTGAAGGGTTTATTTGCAAAACGGTGCATCCACCATTTTTGAGTTTTGCATTTTATTATTGGAAATGACTGTCCAGAGGTCCTATCAGTCATGGGTGAGCGGTTAGGGCGCCAGACTTGCATCCCAGAGGTTGCCGGTTCGACTCCCGACCCGCCAGGTTGGTGGGGGGAGTAATCAACCAGTGCTCTCCCCCATCCTCCTCCATGACTGAGGTACCCTGAGCATGGTACCATCCCACCGCACTGCTCCCAGTGTTCACTTGTGTGCTGTGGAGTGCTGTGGCACAATGACAATGGGAGTTGGAGTTTCCCAATGGGCTTTCTTTCACTTCACTTCACTTTCTTTCACTATCACCTTTGTGTGAATTGTTGCCATTCAAATATTTTGGTAACATACTTTTTAAATCTATAAAAAAGCATTTTGCAATACAATGCAATGGAATGTCCAATACAAACTGTCAATTTCCCAACATTCTACAAAATGGACATACACAGTTTTGCAAATAAACCCTTAATTTGTCTCTTGGGGAGAAATAACTGCAGACCACTGGTGTAAGTGTTGACATCTGCTGCTGCTGCTGGTGGTGTGTGTGTGTGTGTGTGTGTGTGTGTGTGTGTGTGTGTGTGTGTGTGTGTGTGTGTGTGTGTGTGTGTGTGTGTGTGTGTGTGTGTGTGTGGCGTGCGTATGTGTGTTGCAGACAGGTGTGTGCGTGTGCACTGCAAGATGCCCTACCTGTGGCAGGTGAGGAGCGGTGACACCTGGAGCGACCTGGAGAATAACGAGGACATTGAGAGGGACTACTGCAACCCAGACCACATCACCACCTTCAGGTCCGATTGACTTGATATTAGTGTGTGTGTGTTAGAGATGCACTGGATCCTAATTTTTAGGATCCTGCCGGATACCGGATCCACTGCTTAAGATCCTGCCAGAACCGGATACCGGATCCTACGAAAGGGTTGAAACACATAGCCAACTCGCACACGTGGGCCCTTTTTATTACGTTGGCTCAAACAATTTTTAGACTCATTGGCTTACTGCCACACTGCCTGCAACAGCAGCTTCCAAAGGGCTTTCACTCCATGCAGCGATTGGGGTTGTGAAAGACTGAAAGCCTAGGCTACGTAAAAACTAGAGAGGCACCAGATCCTGATTTTCAGGATCCTACCGGATACCAGATCCACTGCTTAAGATCCTGCTGGACCCGGACCCTGTGATAAACCCGATTATCCTGCCGGATCCGGAACCGGATCTTGGATCCGGTGCATCTCTAATGTGTGTGTGTGTCTGTGTGTGTGTGAAGGGCTTATATCGAGAGGGACAGGCCCGTCACTAGGTTTGAGAGACAGGGGGGGCTTAGCCGCAGAGGAAGAAAATGTGCGCGCGCAGCGCGCTCCGAATTTTTTTCAGCTCACCTGCTAAGGTTTTGTCTATAAATTGATTATTTTAAGAGCAAAGAAATCCCGCACACTGTCCATTCCACCAACAAACTGTCAGAGTTTCAAAAGCGAGAACCCAAATGCAGCACACAAACGAAGGTATGGGAAAGGTTGGGGTTTATTTGAACTAAAAAGCACTACAAAAGGACCAAATGTAACGAAGATTAATTGCAAAACAAAAACCCACGAGGGGGAAAACATAAATCTAGAAGACAGGAAACTTAAACTTAGAAACAAAACACTTACTAGACTTCTCAGGGATTTTCACACGAACAAGGTATGGTAAGACAATGACGCAACAAGGAATAACTGAAACACGACGGCTTAAATACACAGAAAGAAATCACAAGAAAACACACGATAGGGCAGAACTTAACAAGGCACAGGTGGGCACACAACGAGGGAACAAATCAGAAGTGAATGATCAAGGGCAGACAATGGGATAATAAGCAACAATCAGACAGAAGGCAGACAGACAAATGAGGAGGCACATGACACACAAGAACAGGTGAAAGCAATGACAGCAAGCAGGCATGGACAACGAGGAAATCAGAAGAGGGCCAGGTACGAGATGAAAACAATAACGAGAGCTAAACAAGGCAAAGATAAGTGGAGCAGGTGACACAAACGAGGGGTGGGGCAGAACACAAGACAGGAAAACAAAAGCACATGGACAGAGGTGACAGGACTAAAACGTAAACAAAACACAAGGAAACCAAAACGGGCAAGAATCACATCACAAGGGGAGAGACAGTAAAACATGACCACAAAACAACAACACAAAGTCCAGATCGTGACAGTACCCCCCCCTCAAGGGACGGCTCCCAGACGGCCCAAACAAAGTCCAGTATGGTCAGGGGGGGCACGTCGGGTTGCAGCAGGGGCATGAAAACGAGGGCATAGGACAGGCCTAGGGCAAGGGGTAGGCACAGGTGCCTCTTGGCAATGGGCAGATTCTCGGCAATGGGCAGAGACAGGAGAGCAGGAGGACTCAGAGGGGCAGGCCGACACAGACACGGGACGGGCAGAGGCCGACACAGGTTCAGGGGTAGACGTTGCAGTGTGGGGAACAGTCACAGGAACGAACACATGGACTTTGACGGGCACGGTGACTGGGACAGTGACAGGAGTGGGGACAGAGATGAAGATGGGGAAGGGCATAGTCACAGTAACATTGGTGAGCACAGGCATGGGGGAGCGAGAAAAAAAGACAGGTAGATGGACGGGGGTCGGAACGGACACAGGAATGGGCACTTGGACACAAACCGGGACAGATACTAGGACAGTGACAGGCACGGTCACCGGAATGGTGACTGGCACGGGAACAAGGATGGTTTCGGTAGACTCTGAGTTAAGGTGGGTAGAGGGAGCAGACTGGGCCACAGGGGGCGGAGCAGGAACACGCTGGGAGGCGAACGCAGGATCAGGGGCGGCGCCGACTGGAACTGGGGAGGCGCCGACTGGAACTGGGGAGGCGCCGACTGGAACTGGGGAGGCGCCGACTGGAACTGGGGAGGCGCCGACTGGAACTGGGGAGGCGCCGACTGGAACTGGGGAGGCGCCGACTGGAACTGGGGAGGCGCCGACTGGAACTGGGGAGGCGCCGACTGGAGCTGGGGAGGCGCCGACTGGAGCTGGGGAGGCGCCGACTGGAGCTGGGGAGGCGCCGACTGGAGCTGGGGAGGCGCCGACTGGAGCTGGGGAGGCGCCGACTGGAGCTGGAGCTGGAGCTGGAGAGGCGCCGACTGGCTCTGGAGCTGGAGAGGCACCGACTGGAACTCGGGAGGTGCCGACAGCAAGAGAAGGGGCAGTGCTCGCAGAAGTGAGGGCGGCACCAGTAGGAACAGAGGAGGCGGCCACAGGAACGGAGGGGGTCTTGGCCGCGCTGGGGGTCTCAGCCGCACTGGGGGTCCTGGGTGCAGGGGTCTCGGCCGAAGTGACATCCTCGGGGGTCCCGGACGCAGTGAGGGTCCCTGCCGAAGCGACGGCTTCGGGGGACCCGGCTGCAGTGGGGGTCTCGGCCGAAGCAACGTCCTCAGGGGTTCCGGCCGCAGTGGGGTTCTTGGCCGAAGCGACTGCTTCGGGGATCCTGGCCGCAGTGGGGGTCTCGGCCGAAGCGACGTCCTCGGGGGTCCCGGCCGCAGTGGGGGTCTCGGCCGAAGCGGCGGCTTCGGGGGTCTCGGTCGCAGTGGGGGTCTCCGCCGAAGCGACGTCCTCGGCGGTCCCGGCCAGAACGGGGGTCTCAGCAGGAGCGGGGGTCTCGGCAGGAGCGGGGGTCTCGCGGGTCTCGGCAGGAGCGGGGGTCTCGGCAGGAGCAGGGGTCTCGGGGGTCTCGGCAGGAGCAGGGGTCCCGGGAGGCTCGGCAGGAGCAGGGGTCTCGGGAGGAGCGGTGTCGTGGGGAGTCCCGGGAGGCTTGGGGTCGGGCGGACCTCTCGGAGGGTCTGGGTCGGGCGGACCTCTCTGCGGCTCTGGGTCAGCATCAGGCAGAGCAATAGTCATGGCTGACCTCTCCTCCGCAGCCAGGAGGGTTTGAAGGGACTCCTCCAGCTGGTCCATCCTCTGTTGCGTAGGGGTCAGCCCGAATTGAAGGAGCCATGGCCTTCTTTGCAGCACACCCTTGATGACATTGACTGCCACTAGCTGCCTCCTTGTGTTCCCCAGGGTGTAGATCACAGGGGACAGCCTCTCCAGCAGGATGTAAAAGTCCTCCAAGTGCTGGAAGCAGGTAGAAATTTCTGGCTGGGGCTGGTCGGACGGGCAGACAGAGCTGGCAGTCTCGGGTTGGGCCGGCGGGCTGGCAAGCTCGGGTTGGGCCGGCGGGCTGGCAAGCTCGGGTTGGGCCGGCGGGCTGGCAAGCTCGGGTTGGGCCGGCGGGCTGGCAAGCTCGGGTTGGGCCGGCGGGCTGGCAAGCTCGGGTTGGGCCGGCGGGCTGGCAGGCTCGGGTTGGGCCGGCGGGCTGGCAGGCTCGGGTTGGGCCGGCGCTCTGGCAGACTCGGGTTGGGCCGGCGCTCTGGCAGACTCGGGTTGGGCCGGCGCTCTGGCAGACTCGGGTTGGGCCGGCGCTCTGGCAGACTCGGGTTGGGCCGGCGCTCTGGCAGACTCGGGTTGGGCCGGCGCTCTGGCAGACTCGGGTTGGGCCGGCGCTCTGGCAGACTCGGGTTGGGCCGGCGCTCTGGCAGACTCGGGTTGGGCCGGCGCTCTGGCAGACTCGGGTTGGGCCGGCGCTCTGGCAGACTCGGGTTGGGACTGGGGCTGGGCTTGAAGCTGTGTGCAGGCTGGTTGGGGCTGGGCTTGAAGCTGGGTGTTCGCTGACAGCACGCTCTCTGGTTGGGTGACATCTGCAGGTTCCTCCAGGGGAACATGTCGGCAGCCCTTCCGGCGCCGATTGCGTCGCCTCCTCCTGGGGCTTGGTCGAACGTCCATCCATTCAGACCCGTCGTCAGAGTCCGAACCGGACACATACCAGTCCTCGTAGGGGAATGGTTCGGGATCCCAGCTGGAGAAGACACTCCTCCTCGATCGGCCCCGAATGGCCAACCTTGACCCCAGGAAAGGGTCAGAGGAGATTCTGGGGGGAGTGCACATAGAGTCTCGGATGTGCATGTAGCCAACACGCAGTGATGGAAAGCTCTGGCGTGAAGCCTTAGCTAGGTGTGCTGCTGGGTTCTCAGTTGGTTGCGTCATTCTGTCAGAGTTTCAAAAGCGAGAACCCAAATGCAGCACACAAACGAAGGTATGGGAAAGGTTGGGGTTTATTTGAACTAAAAAGCACTACAAAAGGACCAAATGTAACGAAGATTAATTGCAAAACAAAAACCCACGAGGGGGAAAACATAAATCTAGAAGACAGGAAACTTAAACTTAGAAACAAAACACTTACTAGACTTCTCAGGGATTTTCACACGAACAAGGTATGGTAAGACAATGACGCAACAAGGAATAACTGAAACACGACGGCTTAAATACACAGAAAGAAATCACAAGAAAACACACGATAGGGCAGAACTTAACAAGGCACAGGTGGGCACACAACGAGGGAACAAATCAGAAGTGAATGATCAAGGGCAGACAATGGGATAATAAGCAACAATCAGACAGAAGGCAGACAGACAAATGAGGAGGCACATGACACACAAGAACAGGTGAAAGCAATGACAGCAAGCAGGCATGGACAACGAGGAAATCAGAAGAGGGCCAGGTACGAGATGAAAACAATAACGAGAGCTAAACAAGGCAAAGATAAGTGGAGCAGGTGACACAAACGAGGGGCGGGGCAGAACACAAGACAGGAAAACAAAAGCACATGGACAGAGGTGACAGGACTAAAACGTAAACAAAACACAAGGAAACCAAAACGGGCAAGAATCACATCACAAGGGGAGAGACAGTAAAACATGACCACAAAACAACAACACAAAGTCCAGATCGTGACACAAACTTTAATACATTGTTTCGGTCATCCGACCTTCTTCATGTTGTATTAAAATTTGTTGGTGGAGTGGACAGTATGCAGGATTTCTTTACACTTGAATGACAACCCCACTGGGATAATATCCTACGCACCTGCCCACCTACAGAGGTGTGCAAAAGCGTCTTCTTGAACAATTATTTTAAGAGCACCATACCGATTTTTAAACACTAGTTACAGTGATTTTTTTTATTTTTTATTTCACATTTTAATGAACATTCCTTATATGTAAGCTAAACAAAATGTTTCAAAATGTTTCAACTGATGAATATTATGTACGGAAGTTAATATGATTAGATAAAAATGCTGAGAGCATATATTTACACAAGGACTAGGAACTTTAAGGAGTTACTAACTGCGCGTCTCCAGGAGAAGCAGTGGTCAGGAAGCGATTCATTCAAACAGGTTCCTTACTTGGAAAACTATGCATCCCCGGTAGATATTTGGTCATTTTTACTCCATTAGTAGCTATTTTAATCAGTTCATGTGTGTTTTCAAACTGTTAAGACAAATATTAAAAACTCAACTATAATTTCAAGACAATGTCAAATTAATTTATTACACGGGTATTGTGAGTGAAAATTGGTACTTTGGGTCTGAAGATTTCATCCGTGTAAGTAATTACACTTTTCTCGAGGTGTTGTTAGTCACAAAACACAATCCTCTACCTGTTTCCCCCCCGCATAACATATTGCTGTGCACCCTGCTTTTATTGCTGTGCAGTAGGATATAAGTGGCATTAAACAATAAATAAGTAACCATTAACTTGTATTCAGATTAACTTGCCTTCTTGGTGGTTCGTATTCAGTGCTTTACTGCATTTGTTTTTGGAAAAAAAAAAAAAAAAAAAAAAAAAAATTTTTTATTTTTTTTTGGCAAAATCGTTACAAGGGGGGCTAATACTAATGTAGGGGGGGCTAAAGCCCCCCTAAAATAGGCCTAACGACGGCCCTGGAGAGGGACTACTGCAACCCAAACTACATTCACTACATTCACTACCTTCAGGTCCGGCCTCGTCAGCTGGTTTAGTGTGTTTCTGTCTTTGTTATGTAACTGAGGTCATCTGCGCTACTTTTAAATCGATTCACACATTAATTTCCGATTATCAATTCGTCCGGAATCGTCGAATCGGAAATCAGATCGAATTGGATTGAGTTGGAGCGAATCGAAAAAAATCGATTCTGAAACTTGAATCGACAACCAGGTCTTCATATCTGTATATTTTATTGTTCCATTTAGTCTGCAGGGAGAGCCAGAGCAGTTTAACAACATATGGTGACTGGCGAGGCCCTGACAACTGTTAATATTACATTGAAAGATTTAAAATGTCATACGTAACGTAAAGATTGTTATACTGTATAATAATATTGTTGATAATAATGTTTATATATTGTATACTATGTAGTCTGCAGGGGCAGCCAGTGCAGTTTAACAGCATGCGGTGTGGTGACCAGGAAGTGAGGCGGCTCTCTACTGCCCCCTCTGTCCAGAAGCCAGACTTCATCCTCACTACAGAGTGGATCTGGTACTGGCAGAACGAGCATTCAATATGGACCCAATACATACCTCCGGTGAGTGGACATCACAAATGCTTAACCCATTTTGGCCCCGAGCGACATATACGCTGCAATCAGGCTCTTGAGATTTGAGGGGGTTTTTTTAAATTGAAAATAACACATACTAAAGCGACGTGAGGGTCCTAGCTTTTAAATGTAACTTATCTCATATTTTCATGCGCTTCGGAGGCAGAGATATTTAGGTTTTGATAGGCTTTCCCCAAAAAGGGCTTAGGCTAAAATGGGTTAATGATATATACACAATAAAAACAGTAATAAAAATGATAACAACAACAATATATATGGATTCAGTGATTGCTGATGATGACCATGATTTGAACCTTCTAAAAAAAAGACCTAACGTCTTTTACATGACCTTGGGATGTGTCTTTTTCGTCATGGTTGTTTAATAAATGAAGTAAGTAAGTCATTGCACCAGAGTGGTTCAGCGGGCACAAGACATTATTTTTACATATGCGGTTGGCCACCACAGAGTCCTACCCAGGCTCCGCCCTCACAGTGGCACAACACCTCTACACCTCTCTACACTAGCTCAGGCCAAAAACTTGTTCATGCTTAAGTTTCCCACAGCGGGAAACTCCACCCACTTTGTCGAGAACTAATCAACTTTGACCATTTCCAACTGCCATGGGTGGAGGCGTGTTCAAGGCAGTGACTTTTTTGTTCATGCAGAGACATTTTGTTGGGACTAAGAAATGATTGTTTTAAACTTTGAACTGGCTCAGCCTGTTCTGCCCTTGACCAGTTGCAAACCAAGGGAGCTGGGTCTTTTATACAGATGGGTCCACCATGCCGTTTAAGAATGTTTGTTGTTATGCTCTTGGCCAGACCAAGTCTCGAAGAGATTTGAAAGTCATGATGATAATCAGGCAAACAGAGTTCAGACCTCAACCTCATTGAGAATCTTTGGGATGGGCTGGAGAAGGCTTCACAATAGGGCTGTAACGATACAGTCAACTCACGATTCGGTTCGTATCATGATTTTTGACCAACGGTTCGATACACCTCACGATTTCTGAAATGTATCTCCATTGAGGCTTGGAAACACTATCACATCAAATCACAAGGTTGTTTTATGGACTAATGGGTAACAAAACTTCGAAAGGGCATATCATGATACTGCCTCCTTGTATCACGATACAGTATCGTGACTCTGAGTATCACGATTTCTCGGTTCGATACAATATCGTTACAGCCCTACTTCACAACTCTACCATCATCAATACAAGGTCTTGGTGAAAACTTGCAATGCTAGACGGAAATAAATCCACATATTGCAGAAGATTATTGAACCAATTTAACACCAAATGTGTTAATCAAAGCCAAAGGCTGTCCAACAACATATTAATGTCATTTTTTTGGTGGGGACTATGAGATATCTCTCATAGTAATGATAATGTATGAAGTCTGTTTTTACCGTGAGCAGATGTGTATAATAATATTAATGATAATAATGTATTAAGTCTGTTTTTACCGTGTGCAGATGTGTGTATAATAAGTCTGTTTTTACTGTGTGCAGATGTGTGTATAATAAGTCTGTTTTTACCGTGTACAGATGTGCTCTGTGTCCTCCTGTAATAATAACAGTAATATTAATAATAATAATAAAATGAGATCTCATAATAATAATAATAATAATAATAATAGGTAACGCTTTATTTTACGGTACAGTATTTACTATGTACTTTCTGGGTAACATAATGATAATAATGTATGAAGTGTGTTTTTACCGTGTGCAGATGTGCTCTGTGTCCTCCTGTGACCTTGAGAAGCGTTACCAGGCCGACAGCAAGGACGTAGTTCTCTTCACCGGCGGGAAACCACCACACCTGCAGCAGTACCAACTCAGCTTTAAAGGTGTGTGTGTGTGTGTGTGTGTGTGTGTGTGGGTGTGTGCGTGTGTGTGTGTGTGCTTGTGTTTGTGTTTGTGTTTGTGTATTTGAGTGGAATTTCTGCCATTATGTGAAGTGAACTAAGATGTGTGTGTGTGTGTGTGTGTGTGTGTGTGTGTGTGTGTGTGTGTGTGTGTGTGTGTGTGTGTGTGTGTGTGTGTGTGTGTGTGTGTGTATTTTGCATGTGCTTGTGTCTGAGAGGAATTTCTGTCATTATGGAGAGTAACTGAGTGTGTGTGTGTGTGTGTGTTAGATATGGAGCAGAGGAATGTGTGTTATGGTACCGTGAGGGTGGTGAGGAGACGACCCAAATTCATCTCAGCTGAAGGCGTCCAAACCGCCAAAACAAGGTACGCACACACACACACACACACACACACACACACACACACACACACACAGGCGTGTATGATATTTATTATTGACTGTTACAGTATTGTCACTGTTGTCTTTTCAGTAGGAGAAGAGGTCCCACGTCGTCTCAGCCTGGTAGAGGCGTGCCGGGCTACTGGGACAGGTCTGCGGTGCCTGACACAGGATACCAGGTCAGTTAAACTAGTGTTACCTCAGGATACCAGGTTAGTAAGACTAGTGTTAGGGTCTCCACACCGCATACCAGGTCAGTTAAACTAGTGTTAGGACATCAGGATACCAGCATAGTAAAACTAATGTTAGGGCCTCAGGATACCAGGTCAGTATAACTAGTGTTAGGACCTCAGGATACCAGGTCAGTATAACTAGTGTTAGGACATCAGGATACCAGGTCAGTAAAACTAGTGTTAGGGCCTCCACACCGGATACCGGGTCAGCACAGACTTCTATTATAACTAGACTGCGGATGTTCGATGTGTTGTGAAGCAACGGCTGGGGGCGGGACATGGGACGATTTTGGGGCGGAAGAAAATCAGCCGCGGTTGCTTCAAAACCGTTGAATGGAGTTCTATCGAACTCCGCAGTCCAGTTATACTATAGAAGTCAGTGCAGGTCAGTATAACTAGTGTTAGGACCTCCACACACCGGATACCAGGTCAGTTAAACTAGTCTAAGGACCTCAGGATACCAGGTCAGTTAAACTAGTCTAAGGACCTCAGGATACCAGGTCAGTTAAACTAGTCTAAGGACCTCAGGATACCAGGTCAGTTAAACTAGTGTTAGGACATCAGGATACCAGCATAGTAAAACTAGTGTTAGGACATCAGGATACCAGCATAGTAAAACTAGTGTCAGGACCTCCACACACCGGATACCAGGTCAGTTAAACTAGTGTCAGGACCTCCACACCGGATACCAGGTCAGTTAAACTTCTGTTAGGACCTCCACACACCGGTTCTGACAGCACTGTGTAGCACTATTTTTTCTGACAATTTGGGTTTCCCCCGGACACAAGCAAGGCACTTCTAGGAACTGTAATAATATCCTGTGCTTAAAATAACTGTAAATCACTTTGGATAAAAGTGTCAGCCAAGTGTAATGTAACGATAACAATGGTGTAATAATGTGTATTTGTATTCATACAGAGAGTGACTCTTCTGAGTTCGGATCGCGACTACCAGAAGGTCCAGGAGCTGTTCAACAAGACTCTAAGAGGATATGACATCATCAGCATCGAGAGGGTCCAGAACAAGGAACTCTGGGAAGACTTTCAGACGTACGTAAGCTTCTCCTTGGCTTCACCTTTTGGGCTTTCATTTATTTTGCATATATCCTGCCATTTCTCCATTTTAAGTAGGAATTACTGGTTTTCCAACCTGAGAAATTATGTATTAAAGTTCTTCCACTATAGCAAACTGCTCAATCTCCTCATGACATTCTCTTCTGTCCTGTTCTCTTTCAAAATACCGTTCTTTTTTCCTCTTAAGTTCATTTGTTTTGTTTTTTCCAAACCTGGACCTCGTTTCTCGGAAGCGTTGTTGCTAACCAGTTAGCAACTTACTAGGTTTCCAATGGGAAATAACATTACAACCAAGTAAGTTGCTAACTTAGTTAGCAACGATGTTGTCGAGAAACGCACACCTGGCATTCTCTTTTCTCGTCTCCTTCAATTTTGTCTCTCTTTTGTCCCCCCTGAAGGAAACGTGAGCGGATGCAGAAGGCGAATAAGGATAAGAAGTACGGCGACGGGTCTCGTCTGCTCTTCCACGGCACCGACCCCAAACACGTCCAGGCCATCTGCCACCACAACTTCGACTGGAGGAAGTGCGGAGCCAACGGGACCGTTTACGGAGAAGGTGAGAGTTTAACCGGGATGGAGACCATGGGAAAGTATATGTAGCGATAGAGGGGATTGAGCCAACGGGACCGTTTACGGAGAAGGTGAGAGTTTCACAGGGACGGAGACCATGGGAAAGTATATGTAGCGAATCGATAAAAGGGATCCAGCCAATGGGACCGTTTACAGAGAAGATGAGAGTTTAACCGGGATGGAGATAATGGGAAAGTGTATGTAGTGGGGACTGAGCCAATGGGACCGTTTACAGAGAAGATGAGAGTTTAACCGGGATGGAGATAATGGGAAAGTGTATGTAGCAAATCGATAAAAGGTATTGAGCCAACCGGACCGTTTACGGAGAAGGTGAGAGTTTAACAGGGATGAAGACCATGGGATAGTGTATGTAGCGAATCGATAAAAGGGATCCAGCCAATGGGACCGTTTACGGAGAAGGTGAGAGTTTCACAGGGATGGAGACCATGGGATAGTGTATGTAGCGATAGAGGTGATTGAGCCAATGGAACAGTTTACGGAGAAGGTGAGAGTTTCACAGGGATGGAGACCATGGGAAAGTATGTGTAGCGAATCGATAAAAGGGATCCAGCCAATGGGACCGTTTACAGAGCAGGTGAGATTTAAACAGGGACGGAGATAATGGAAAAGTTAATGTAGCAATAGAGGTGATTGAGCCAATTGGACCGTTTACGGAGAAGGAGAGAGTTTAACAGGGATGTCTTCTTACTGTAGGTCCCAGGTTGTTATTTTGCTTGGGACGCCAGCTACTCCCAGCACTAAACCAAGAAGGATGGGGGTCTACTGGATGTGTTGTGATTGGTAACCGCTTGATATTTCGCCCAGGACCCCGTTTCTCGAAAGCACTTTTGCTCAGTGGTGTAGTCTATGTGGAACGCGGGTATACGGAGTATACCCACTTCTAAATTTCTGGGATTTCAGTATACCCACTTAAAATTGATTTATCCATTGTTTTGAATAGCAGAAGTATATACAGTATACCCACTTCAGAAAATGCTCAAATATACGGTATACCCACCATAAAAAAGTAGACTACACCACTGCTCTTGCTATACAGATAAAAGCGTCAGCTTAGTGTAATGTAATGTCATTATTGTTGCCATGCTTGTCGACAGGTTGTTTTTTTTCACAGGATGCCAGCTACTCCCACCACTACACCAAGGAGGTCCCTGACAAGTGGGGTTTATGTGTTGTGATTGTAGAGTAGAGTAGAGTAGAGTAGAGTAGAGTAGAGTAGAGTAGAGTAGAGTAGAGTAGAGTATCGTTTATTGATTCCAGGGGGGGAATTAAGGTGTCAAGTAGCATACACACATAAATAAAGACATTGCCCACAAGACATAACACACATATTTACACATAAAATAATCATATATAGCTCACTGTTGCATACATTTTGCCAAGGCATCTCTCTCTCTCTCACACACACACACACACACACTCACACACAACACACACACACACACACACACACACACACACACACATACACGCACCATACACACATACACACACACACACACACACACACACACACCAAATATAAAGTGTAAGGTGTCCACAGTGTTCACATGTGCCTTAGCTATTGTTTACAGGTTGATATTTTTGCCCAGGACCCTGTTTCTCGAAAGCATCGTTGCTATCCAGATAAAAGCATCAGCTACTAAGTGTAGTGTAATGCAGTGGTTCTTAACCTGGGGTGCGGGCACCCCCTGGGGGTGCGCCAGAGATTTCAGGGGGTGCGCAGAATTTTGTTTGCGTTGAGGCTGTGACCAAAATTCTATAGCAAACATTGAAATTAGGCCAAATTAAAACCAAATTTTAACATGTTTTGGTCCCCATGTAAAGTCATTAAGGTATTGATTAATGTCTTAAACAAGAGACATTTCAATTAATCACTTGAATCCTTTTTTAGTGCATGTACACGTGTAGAAGTTTAGGTTGGGAGTGCATGACTTGTCTTGGGCACAGGTTTAGGGGTGCGTTAAGAAAAAAAGGTTAAGAACCACTGGTTTAGTTTAAAGGCCAACTTCCGATAAAACTCAGTTTTACTCACTCCTTTCGAAGATCGGACGGTCACCCCAAGTTAAACTCACTTGCAAGGCTCTCATAGCGGTGCGTCAACTCTCCTGGCTGTGTTTCCCGGTGTTTCCCAATTTACATAAATAATGCCGAGAAACGAGCGAATCACGAAAGCCTTTCTGTGTTTCGTCACGTCGAAAGAAGGCGTTGCCCACAAAGGTTTATATCGACCCATTTATCTAAAAACATGTCGAGTAATTTTTTTCTGCTTGTTTTCAAAACAAGCAACGTCTGGTGGCCCGAAACATAGCTTAGCTTAGCTATCAGCTGGTTGCTACTCTCAGGTACACACACAGCACAAAGCCTCATACATAAAGCCAACTCACTCTGGTTGCTCCGTGCCTGCAGCAAGCCTAGGGGTCGCTGTCGAAAGAGCACAGCCCTGAATGGAGCCTGCACGCCTCCGCTGGCGCCCCTATAGTGCAGTACCACCCGGGGAAGTGGCGACTCTGTTTGCCATTACATTCCCTCCAAGTACTGGAGGACTGAGCCAATCAGAGACGCGTTTCTTCGAGAGCAGGAGGAGTGAGCCAATCAGAGACGCATTTCCACGAGAAACACGGAACACTCTCTCGTTTCTCCACAAGCCACCTTGCCAGCTTGCAAAAACGTCTTGAAACAAAGCAACCAGCGCGTTTTTTAAAACAGGACCAACGCGTAACACATTCAATAACATTGGGGAACACGGCAGTATTAATGAAATAACGTTGAGAGGCGATCTTTAATGTAATGTCATTATTGTTGCCATGCTTGTCTACAGGTTGTGATTGTTTACAGGATGCCAGCTACTCCCACCACTACACCCATGAGGTCCCTGACAAGTGGGGTTTATGTGTTGTGATTGTAGAGTAGAGTAGAGTAGAGTAGAGTAGAGTAGAGTAGAGTAGAGTAGAGTAGAGTAGAGTAGAGTAGAGTAGAGTAGAGTAGAGTAGAGTAGAATACAGTAGAGTAGAGTAGAGTAGAGTAGAGTAGAGTAGAGTAGAATACAGTAGAGTAGAGTAGAGTAGAGTAGAGTAGAGTAGAGTAGAGTAGAGTAGAGTAGAGTAGAGTAGAATACAGTAGAGTAGAGTAGAGTAGAGTAGAGTACAGTAGAGTAGAGTAGAGTAGAATACAGTAGAGTAGAGTAGATTATTGTATTGTATTGTATTGTATTGTATTGTAGAGTGGAGTGGAGTGGAGTGGAGTGGAGTGGAGTTTATTGATCCCAGGGGGAATTAAGGTGTCAAGTAGCATAAACACATACATAAATATAGAAGACATTACCCACGAGACATTACACACATCCTTACACATAAAATAAACATATATAGCTTACTTACATATATAGCTTGTATACATTTTGCCAAGGCATCTCTCTCTCTCTCACACACACACACACACACACACACACTCACACACAACACACACACACATACACATACACATACACACACAGATAGAGACACAGATAGACACACACACACACACACACACATACACACCAAATATAAAGTGTAAGGTGTCCACAGTGTTCACATGTGCCTTAGCTATTGTTTACAGGTTGATATTTTTGCCCAGGACCCTGTTTCTCGAAAGCATCGTTGCTATCCAGATAAAAGCATCAGCTACTAAGTGTAGTGTAATGCAGTGGTTCTTAACCTAGGGTGCGGGCACCCCCTGGGGGTGCGCCAGAGATTTCAGGGGGTGCGCAGAATTTTGTTTGCGTTGAGGTTGTGACCAAAATTCTATAGCAAACATTGAAATTAGGCCAAATCAAAACCAAATTTTTAACATGTTTTGATCCCCTTGTAAAGTCATTAAGGTGTTGATTAATGTCTTAAACAAGAGACATTTCAATTAATCACTTGAATCCTTTTTTAGTGCATGTACACGTGTAGAAGTTTAGGTTGGGAGTGCATGACTTGTCTTGGGCACAGGTTTAGGGGTGCGTTAAGAAAAAAAGGTTAAGAACCACTGGTTTAGTTTAAAGGCCAACTTCCGATAAAACTCAGTTTTACTCACTCCTTTCGAAGATCGGACGGTCACCCCAAGTTAAACTCACTTGCAAGGCTCTCATAGCGGTGCGTCAACTCTCCTGGCTGTGTTTCCCGGTGTTTCCCAATTTACATAAATAATGCCGAGAAACGAGCAAATCACGAAAGCTTTCTGTGTTTCGTCACGTCGAAAGAAGAAGGCGTTGCCCACAAAGGTTTATATCGACCCATTTATCTAAAAACATGTCGAGTAATTTTTTTCTGCTTGTTTTCAAAACAAGCAACGTCTGGTGGCCCGAAACATAGCTTAGCTTAGCTATCAGCTGGTTGCTACTCTCAGGTACACACACAGCACAAAGCCTCATACATAAAGCCAAACTCACTCTGGTTGCTCCGTGCCTGCAGCAAGCCTAGGGGTCGCTGTCGAAAGAGCACAGCCCTGAATGGAGCCTGCACGCCTCCGCTGGCGCCCCTATAGTGCAGTACCACCCGGGGAAGTGCGACTCTGTTTCCCATTACATTCCCTCCAAGCACTGGAGGACTGAGCCAATCAGAGACGCGTTTCTTCGAGAGACAGGGAGGAGTGAGCCAATCAGAGACGCATTTCCACGAGAAACACGGAACACTCTCTCGTTTCTCCACAAGCCACCTTGCCAGCTTGCAAAAACGTCTTGAAACAAAGCAACCAGCGCGTTTTTTAAAACAGGACCAACGCGCAACACATTCAATAACATTGGGGAACACGGCAGTATTAATGAAATAACCTTGAGAGGCGATCTTTAATGTAATGTCATTATTGTTGCCATGCTTGTCTACAGGTTGTGATTGTTTACAGGATGCCAGCTACTCCCACCACTACACCCATGAGGTCCCTGACAAGTGGGGTTTATGTGTTGTGATTGTAGAGTAGAGTAGAGTAGAGTAGAGTAGAGTAGAGTAGAGTAGATTAGAGTAGAGTAGAGTAGAGTAGAGTAGAGTAGAGTAGAGTAGAGTAGAGTAGAATAGAGTAGAGTAGAGTAGAGTAGAGTAGAGTAGAGTAGAATACAGTAGAGTAGAGTAGAGTAGAGTAGAGTAGAGTAGAGTAGAGTAGAGTAGAGTAGAGTAGAGTAGAGTAGAACACAGTAGAGTAGATTAGAGTACAGTAGAGTACAGTAGAGTAGTGTAGAGTACAGTAGAGTAGAGTAGAGTAGATTATTGTATTGTATTGTATTGTATTGTATTGTANAGTGGAGTGGAGTGGAGTGGAGTGGAGTGGAGTTTATTGATCCCAGGGGGAAATTAAGGTGTCAAGTAGCATGCACACTTAGATAAATAAAGGCATTGCCCACAAGACATAACACACATATTTACACATAAAATAATCATATATAGCTTACTGTTGCATACATTTTGCCAAGGCATCTCTCTCTCTCTCTCACACACACACACACGCACACACACTCACACACAACACACACACACACACACATACACATACACACACAGAACCATACACACATACACACACACACACACACACACACACACACCAAATATAAAGTGTAAGGTGTCCACAGTGTTCACATGTGCCTTAGCTATTGTTTACAGGTTGATATTTTTGCCCAGGACCCTGTTTCTCGAGAGCATCGTTGCTATCCAGATAAAAGCATCAGCTACTAAGTGTAGTGTAATGCAGTGGTTCTTAACCTGGGGTGCGGGCACCCCCTGGGGGATGTGCCAGAGATTCCAGGGGGTGCGCGGAATTCTGCTTCCAAACATTATAATGAGGCAAGATTAAGACCAAATTAAAACATGGTTTGGTCCACATGTAAAGTCATTAAAGTATTGATTAATGTCTAAAGCTAGAATCATTGTAATTAATCACTCAAATTGTTTTAGTGCGTATACACGCGTAGGCACTTGGGTAGGGGGTGTGCGGCTTGTCTTGGGCACAGGTCAGGGGGTGCTTCAAGAAAAAAGGTTAAGAACCACTAGTGTAATGTAACGTAAATCAATGTCGTTGTGCTTGTTTTCCAAGTTGTAATTTTGTCCGGGATAGCATTGATTGTTGTTCGTATTGTTTTATAGGCTATTATTGTGCACAGGATGACACTATTATTACAGTATGGGTTCTGATAATCCATAACATTCATTGGTTGTTGTTGTGATTGTTTTGCAGGTTGTTATTTTGCGCGGGATGCCAGCTACTCCCACAATTACACCAAAGAGGTCCTGGACCACGATAGTCGTCATCAGCGCTGCATGTTCGTGTGCCGCGTCCTGATTGGCAGCTACACACGAGGCCACTCCCACTACCGCCTGCCGCCGTCCGTCGACGGAGAAGGACTGCTGATGTACGACAGCTGCGTCAACGACGTCCGAGACCCGTCCATCTTCGTAGTGTTTGACAAGCAGCAGGTCTACCCGGAGTTCCTGCTCACCTACGCTGAGTATGTCCGTCCCTCCTCCTCCTCCTCCACTGATTCTGATGATTCCACAGCGATCGTGTCTGCGGTTGCCAGTGCGCGGAACACGGTGACCGTGTCCACTCTCACTTCCTCGTCTGTGACCCCGCCTCCTCTGTTGACCCCGCCCCCTGTGGCGACGTTGCCTGCACAGACATTGCCTCCTCCTCGTCCTCCTCATCTGTCCCCTACCACCACCTCCTCATCCTTCTCATCATCATCCTCATATTCAGCCTCACATCCCACCTCATTGGCCTATCACAGTGCCAGCACACAAAGACATGGAGACACGGACGACATGTGGAGGTGGAGCAATGGACGGGAGGTGAAGAAGAAGGATGAGTGCATCTTGCTCTGATTTCATTATTGCTCTTTGTTTTCTTTATTGGCTTACTATTCTGAATTTAATAGATAATGAAATGTTTACAATGTAATATTGTGAAGTGTACAGGTGTACGGCCTTCTCAGTGCCAATTAAAAGTAATTTTAGCAATACTGGTTTGATTATTAAATATTGTATGTATGTGAACAGCCAGAGAATCAAATCGCTTAAATCACGGTAACCTACTCCTTTGAGATGAATGACCAGGCCAACATTGTCTAAAATTAATAATAATAATAATAACAATAATAATAATAAAAATAATAATAATAATAATAATTGTATTCATCACACACTTGTCTTTCTGTAGTTGTAACTGCAAAAGCAGTTAGGGCAGGGTTGGGGAACCTATGTCTCGAGGTCCATTTGCGTTAGAGGTGTGTCGTTCATGAACGAGCCGGTTCTTTTGAACGGCTCCCTGAAGTGAACGATGGGAACCGGATCACAGTTGGGGGAGCCACTCGACCGTTATTTCGTTCATTTTTCATTCATTTTAAGCACGTGACCTCGACCAGAGTAATTAAATTTGGGAAAAAACACAATTGTTTACCTCAAAGAGAGGCAAAAACGGTCTTTAGAAGCAGGATAATAATCAGTTGTTGTTTGGACAAAATTACCTTGAGATGGAGTCAAAATATTTCATTCTTAACACTGAATACATAATTTAAAAAAGAGCCAGTTTTTTGAACGGCTCTTTGAAAGGAACGAGCCACTAAGATCCGGATCCCGTCAAAGAGCCATAAATCCCATCTCTAATTTGCGGCCCTTGAAGCCATTTTATCCGGCCCCCGACATACTTTTAACGTTATGCAGCTTCATATGAAATATGACATATTTTGTACAGGAATGTTAGAAATTCCATTTGCAATACAATTACCGGTAAGCTACATTCAGGGGACCCAGAGAAGGTGGGGTCTGTTGTAAAGGTGGCTGCCTTCAATATAGGCCTAAAGTGCAGGGGGAAATCCTGATTTGTGTTCCTAGTACGGCCCTTGGAGGACTTTTATGGCCCTCGGAGCAATTTGAAGTGGCCCCTCGAATGATAAAGGTTCCTACACCCCTGAGTCAATCAATCAGTCAATCAATCAATTAATCAATCACTCTATATCACTAAGAAATATTTGCTTTTAAAATGAAGCGGAAGTGTATCGTATATTATGTGCTCAGTAATTTTTTTTGTGATTTTTTTTGCTAGTTCTTTATTGGCCCTAAGGACCAATAATTGGAGGGTATCCTCGGTCAGAAATATTGCGAAAAAATGTTGTGTATTTTAGTGTATGTACCCTTCATTTTTAGAGAGAGTTCTGAAAAATGAAAAATGACAACCTTGGTGGCTTGGGTAAGCTGTCAATAAATTCCAGGTGCAAAAGACACAAATGCTGACAGCATTCAATAAAAAAAAAAATCTTCAACCGCATCTCTACATGATTTTGGCTCAATTTCATGCGAAAAAAACGTTTTTTTCTTCTTCACATTTTCTCATCTTTATTTCATTGGCAATCAAGATTTTCTCCAAGTAAATGGCATTCTTAGTTGAAACAAAGGAGTTGCACAAATGTAGATACTTATCGTAACTTTTGTCATCTTAGTGCGTCACTTTGGATAAAATCATTTGCTACTGTACATTATAAGTAATGCTACAGAAGGGAGTGCTCTTTTTTTCCTCATTCTGAGGTTAGTGCTTTTATCAGAAGCAAGTAAGAGATAGGCTACACAGGTTAGTAGTTTGAATTAATTAGAGATGTACAGGATCCTAGATCCAGTTCCGGATCCGGCAGGATAATAGGGTTTTTCAGACTATCCGGATCCGGCAGGATCTTAAGCAGTGGATCCGGTATCCGGCAGTTACCTAAAAATCAGGATCTGGGGCATCTTTACTTTTTACGTAGCCTAGGCTTTTCAGTCAGTCTTTCACAACCCCAATCGCTGCATGAAGTGAAAGCCCTTTGGAAGTGGCCGTTGAAGGCAGTGTGGCAGTAAGCCAATGAGTCTTAAAAATAGTTTGCGCCAACGTAATAAAAAGGGCCCACGTGTGCGAGTTGGCTATGTGTTTCAACTCTTTCGTAGGATCCGGTATCCGGTTCCGGATCCGGCAGGATCTTAAGCAGTGGATCCGGTATCCGGCAGGATCCTAAAAATCAGGATCCGGTGCATCTCTAGAATTCATAGTTAGCTTACTTGACTGCATGAATTAGTTAGAAACAGTAACCCGAATCACTAATAGCACGCATATTTGCATTCATGTTGGTGTGACCTCGTGGGGAGACAGAACCTTGCCATCCAAGGGCCGCATCTGGCCCCTGGGCCGCCATTTGAATAGCTTTGGTCTAGTGTGTATTTGGTCTCAGACTCTCATTTCATGTGCCTTTGAGTTTGAGCCTTAACTCTACAAAAAAAAAGGTGAAAATGCAATGAGATGGCTGTTTTTTTAATTAAACAAACACACACACATGCACACACCAGGGATTTAATCTTTACTGTTCTGTATCTTGTGCGGTGCCATACATTTTCATTTAAATTTAAAAATGCATATAGGCTATTGTCAATCCCATTGCATCCCAGCCTCTATGTGCTGTACATTGGAAGTAATGCTACAGAAGAGGGAGAGTTCTTTTTTTCGTCATTTTGTGGTTTACAATGCTAGAAGCAAGTAGAGATAGACAGGTTAATAGCTTACTTAACTGTATGGATAAGTTAAAAACAGTAAACCGAATCTTTTTTAGCTTTCCTCTGAATATCAAATTACAATTTAGCAATATTAACGCACTTAGCCTATTGGCATTTGAAATATGGGGGAGTGGGGGTCGCGGAAATATTCTTAGGTGCAAAAGGTGGTCCCAGCAGAAAAAGTTTTGTCAGCACAGTCTGTCCACAGAAGGGTATTAATTAATTTAACACTCAGAGAGTCGATTTAACATTGTCAATGTATTTGTATTTGGTCTCAGACTCTCATTTCATGTGCCATTTAGTTCGAACCTTAACTCTACAAAACAAAACAAAAAAAAGAATGCAATGAGATGGCTGATTTTTTATTTTATTTTTATTAAACACTCACACACACACACACCCGGAATTTAATCCTTACTGTTCTATATCTTGTGCTGTGCCATACATTTTCATTTAAATGTAAAAATGCATAGTCTATGAATCGGTTGCTGATCAGTAGAACGGCACATTCTAAAATGCAGTACTGAAATAAACCACAGGTTAGCAGCATTACCCTGCGGAATACTCTGATGAAATGTTCACCTCTACTCTGATAGTGAGAAGGTAAGGTAGGCTATACTTGCAGTCTTATCTTGCTCGTTTCAGTCCTTCCGTGGTGGATGCACGAAGGTTGATGATCTGAAAGGTGATTTTCTAGGTGGGCTGGTGCACCTAGATTGTACACAATTGTTGTTTTTGTTGTTGCAGATTATGCACCCCAACCCCACCGCCACCCCGTGTCCGTATCACTTCGGACATTGGTGGTCCCTTTCTGGGCGAATAGTTTTATCACTAGGCTGGACCCGGTTAAGTAAACACAAACCTCTGGCTGTGTCGAGTTTCATTTCCTTGGAAAAAGCACCGGGTTGCCTTTTTTTAATTAAATCTTTTTTTTCTTTTTTTTTCTTTTTTACAAAATAGCCTACTTTGATGCCTTAAGAAAAGTGTTGCATCTTATTAATAAATGGGACCAGAACATTGTAGGATCGCTTCATTTTCTTGTGGCCAAGAATAAAATGCGCAGACCTAGGGCTACTATCTGCACGCTCTAAGTAGGGGATTTTCAAGACCTGGCAACACAAAATGTTAAGTTTCGTTTTCTTCTCGTCTTCCCCGTCTTCAGCTCGTGGAGGAATGCTGATGTGTTGCCGTCGTGTAACCTATTCTTTCAGCAATCATGTCGGAAGCAGACATTGTTCAATTAGTATGTGGCAATGGAGGAGCGATGGAGTATGATCTACTGTTGGAGCTTGCCATTGGATTTCCTGACATTGACAGCTGCTCTAAATTTGACTCGCTTCTCCGGAATGAAGAACACTTCTTTCTGACCGAGAGGGCAGGTGTCAAACGAATCCTCGCCAAAACAAGTCTTCGGTTGTGTAAAGTCGCGGACTGCGATGGCTGCAATGAACTTCATCTTTGTAAGTTTTATGTTCACGGAGAATGCAACACAAAGTAAGTCATTATTGTTATCATTATTAGTATAGCCTAGTAGTTGTTGTGAGTAGCCGGAGCGAGTAAGGCCTAAATAAAATAAAAGAAAGTTAAATCTATACTCTCCATTGTTTGAATGAGTTTCATGTCGCCTGCTGTAGGCTAAGGCCTTTGTTTGTGTTTGTTTCCTTTGCAGTGGGTGTTCTTATGGGCACGATTTAAACTCCGACCACAATGCAGAAGTTCTATCAGACCATCGGCTGCAGAAGTTCAGCAGAGCTGAGATCAGACAGCTATTGTTGCAGAATGACACCCCACACACCTTACTTCCACCTGTGAGTGTGTTAGAATACACCCCACACACCTTACTTCCACCTGTGAGTCAGTGCTGAATGACACACCACACACATGTGAGTGTTGCAGAATGACACCACACACCTTACTTCCACCTGCGTCCGGGGGTGGTAGGCAGCCTATTCCAAACCTGGGGAACTCATTCCAAGAATTTCGCTCAAGCTTTCTGGGGGCTTAAAGTTCCACATCTTACCTTGACATTTTTAAGAACCTACTTTAAGTACCGGTAGTTTTTTAGATTCAGTACCGGTAATCTGAAAGTGGGCTCTTGGAAGACCCTGTTCAACCGAGTCAGAGGGGTACCTGACAAAATATTTTTAATGAGAAATTTATAAGGAGTTGGGGGCTATAATGTTGCACTTTTCCTTGGGAAGCGTGTGAACCTCCTTGATATTTTTCAGCCCAATCTGAGATGGTAATGCAGGATTAATGTGGGGGTGTTAATGACGGTACGATACGGTATCGATTTCTTCAAGCAGGGATTAGATTATTTCCGATACTTAAGAATTCCCCACGATACGATGCCATTCGATTCTATTCGATTTTTTCCAATTACTTTTCCACTACTATTGTGTTATGAAGCTAGGGCATTGCACAGGGGCCAGCGATTTGATTCTTTTCGATACTTGAGAATGCCCCACGATAGGATGCGATTCGATGAAATCGCCGGCCGATATTTTCGATGCATCGATACATTTCGATTTTTTTACACCCCTATGTCGGATGAGTCAGGGATTTGACGTGGATTCAATTTGTATTACAGAACCAGGGGGATCCATATCGCAATAAAGCACATCACAACAAAATGAAACGGTAAAACAACAAGAGAGGAAAAAACATGTAATGTAGTGTATTAATTAAACCTTCTCTCTGGTGTGTTTCCCTGTGACCAGATTTGTTCCAAGTACAACCGTGGTGACAGCGATTATGGTCAATGCGAGGACAAGGACGAATGCAAGAGGCTGCACGTCTGCGAGGGCTTCATGCGACACACCTGCGATGGTGACACCTGCTGGCGATCACATGACCTGTTCGAGCCTCAGCCAACCAGGGCGCTCTGTCGGCGGGGCGTGCTGACCCAACAGGTGTATTTCCACAACGATGGTTTTATTATTATTATTATTATTAATAATAATAATACTACTACTAATAATAATAAGAATACTCCCCAGAGGAGCAGTAGCCTATGCACTGTCTACGGCCACATCCTGCTGCTACTAACTACACAATGTCAGGCGCGGAGTGGCCGTCGGGAGATCGGGGAATTGTCCCGGTGGGCCGCGGCCGTGAAATGTAATGATGCGGCCACCTTGCGTTCTCAACCGGCCCGGAAATTTGGAGATGGTACTTATAAGCACTGACTTCCCACTTTCCATTTCCCTGCTTAGGAACTAAGCTGACTAGCCAGTATTTACACTGTATACCAGACAGCAATACCTCACTGACGGTGTCAAACAGTAAATTGGCCACACCCCTTCTCTACTGATAATTTTCATACACCGTAGATCGCGGAAGTTTACAAGATCTTAGTAACACAGTTTCGTTTTCAGTATTTGAAGAACCTGTGATATGTATATTGGTTACCAAAGGATGGAAATATGAATAAATTATGATTTATTTTCCGATTTCCACACGACTGTTACAGTTTACAGTCTTTCCAGTCCTGATTCACTTGCTCTGTGGTTATTGACTTGGGTTACGAACAGACTCCACCAAGTGGTAAGGAAGATAACTGCACCTAACAGAAGCAAGATAACTGCACCTAACAGAAGCAATGGGTTTTGTTTTGATTTGTTAGACCTACCAGTATATCTCCTTATAGTCGAAATAATATTATTATCATACATATATTTATATGTGGTACATTTAGGATGTAGCCTATGTCTGAAGAAATGGAACAAAATTATTACCACACAAGATTCTGATGTGACCAGTGCTGGGTGTGTAGGCTAATAAGCTGTGGATTAAAGTAGAGTGATTGCAAGAAACAAAGACATTTGCTGCGAGAAGTCAGCGTTTTAAGGTAGGCCTACACTGTTTGGTTATACATTTTGTTGACTTATGGTTGTGGTTTGAAGTAGCTAAGTTTGGCTTATTATTTGCTGCATGGTGGGTTTATTGCACAATGTAGACAGACTTTTTGTAAGCTATAGGCTACTATACTATATTTTGTAAGCCTACTCTTCTAAAAATCCCCACACCCAAAACTTTGTGCCCATGCTCATCCTGTCTTCCTTAAACGATATTTCAATTTCAAACTGTCAAAATGACAGTGGAGTGCACATTTGCATGGAACAGTAGCGTGATGTAGCCTAACCTAGGCCTATGAATGCTTTGGACTGTGATGATGGCTCCAGTGGTGTAGTCTACTTTTTGAAGTGGGTATACTGTATATTTGAGCATTTTTTGATGTGTGTATAGTCTACTGTATATATTTGTGCTATTGTAAATAATGGATCAATCAATTTTAAGTGGGTATACTGTAATCCCTGAGATTTTGAAATGGGTGCGTATACCTGCGTTTTACGTAGACTACACCACTGGCTGTGCATTTCATCAAGGTGTAGGCTACAATTCTCCACTTCAGGTTGATATTTTGACAACACTAATGTCCACATGTAGTACGACTGCAGATTTCGTGGCTTTTGTCTTTTTGGTTAGGAAACCATGTTCGCTTTGTTTTTTTGTTTTTTTTTTAAAGAGGGCCGCCAAGGGGAAAATTCTCCCGGTGGGAAAAGGTGGGCCACTCCGCCCCTGCACAATGCAATAATAATAACAACAACAACAACAATAATGACAATAATACTAATAGTTGTATGTGCTGTTCCCCAGGTGGGCTCGATGCACTCGGTGTACCACCACATCCTGCTGCTCAGGGGGCGTCGCCAAGGAGACCCAGCGGGAAGCGGAGCTGGTACTGTTGCCGGTGGCGACCCTGCTGCTGTTGCTAAGCGCAGAGGTCGGCGTGCCAGAGGGCGGGGCAGAGGACGCGGCTCCAGTGACAAGGACGCGGAGCAAGGTGGCACAGTGGGCGCAGGTGAGTGGTTCTCAACCTGTTATTTTTTTTTAAATAAACACCCCCTTTACCTCATTGTAAGCCTCTCAACAACCCCTCGACCTCATCATAAGCCTGCCAACGCCCCCCCTAAGTTTTGAAAAATGAAATAGACTAATGCCCCCAATGGCAACTATGCGCCGCCCCCTCTCAGCTGTATCCTTCTCAACACCCCCTTAGGGCTCCCCAACTGAATCTGAATGATTTCATTCTCTTTATCTAACTGAAGAAGACCTGTAAAATGTGCTTATTTCCAAAAAAGTATCATATATAGTACAGTGTACAGTATAAGAACTGATGTTGGTCCACTTGTAATCCCAATCTGTATCTTCTACTGTATGTCCATCTATCCATAGAGGTGGCTGACATCTGCACTAGCCCGTTCTACACCATCTATCCGTTAGAGGTGGCTGAAATCTGCCTGTCCTTCATCAAAGGCTTTTGCAAATATGAGAGTAAGTCGCGTGCTGCCTCTGGTTGATCATTTGCATGCATGTGTTGTAAACAGTGTTGGGCAGTAATGCATTACAAAATTAATGAATTACTGTAAAGGCATTAGTAAGGCATTGCAGGGCAAAAATCTGTAATACTTACTTAGTTGCAATGCTAAATAACTTAAAGTGATACTGTCCCAATTTTTTCAAATAAGCTCATATTACACCTCCCCTTGAGTTAAATAATTGAGTTTTACCTTTCTCCTGTACTTTCAACCGTTCTCTGACTACAGAGACTGACACTGGCAGTGCCAATTTTACCTACATGCTAGCAGTTAACATTGAGGCCTAAGAGACCAGCTGGCGGCTAACTGGTCTCATAGAGTCAATGTTAACTGCTTGCTTGGAGGTAAAATTTGCTCTGCCATACTCAGAGAACGGTGACAATGGCTTGACAGAAAGAAGCTATTCCTGGACCTGGTAGTTTTTAGTCTGCATGCTGTCAAAGCACCTCCTGGGCGGGAGGTGAAAAAGTTAGACTCATGAGCTGGATTTGCACTGTAATAAATTGCCAGATCCATATTTAGGCCTACAATTCTTTTGGCGAAAGTAACTAAAGTAATGCAAAAGTAGTATGCCTTACATTTTATAAATAAATATAATAATAATTATTAATATATAATAATATTAAATACAGTAATAATGTAGTGTAAGGGATTATTTTAAAAGGACAGTAACATGTAATCAGTAATGCATTACAGTCTTGAGTGACTTGCCCAACACTGGTTGTGAGTATATTTATCTTCCTTTATCACTTCTGCTGCTTGACCTTTGGTACTGTTGATACAGCATGTGTTGACACAGAGACACATAGGCTTGTCCCTCTCGTTTTCTTTCCCATTCGCACGCACACACACAAAGAGACACACACACACACACACACACACACACACACACACACACACACACACACACAAGCATGCATACACACACACACACAGACACAAACACAAACACACACACACACACACACACACACACACACACACACACACACACACACACACACACAGAGTTTTCTTTCCCAGTTAACTTTTCCCAGTAACTTTGTGTGAGAGATAGTGGAAGTTGCTTGAAAGATAGAGGAGGTGACAATGATGCTTAAAGGTGCGCTGTGTAGGATAATGTCCAGAGTAGGAATAACTTAGAAGGTGAGAAAGTGGATTGCACTCGGGTTCTTATTTTCTTCTTTTTATTTTTTATTTTTTTATATAGTAGCATTAGTATAGACAAACGCTTCGGCTGTTGCCTTCGTCAGTGTCTCAGTGTCTCAGAGTAGGAATAGCCACAATGTTGCTCATTGGAACTATGCTGTTTACTGCCAAATTTGATCTTTTTGTGAATATTCACTAAATAATGAACTAGTAAGCTTATTTACTAGTATGACCAAACAGTACATTTTCCAGCTAAAAATGTCTATTTCTGTAAATTCAAAATGGCAGACAATGGAGAAAATCCCCCCCTTTCATGTATGAAAATTGCAATTTTCCAAGTCATAATGAATATTTAGAATTTGATGGTGGTGGTAAGTATGTAAGTGTGTGTGTGTGTGTGTGTGTGTGTGTGTGTGTGTGTGTAATGAA
>NC_085871.1:46457668-46528863 GCF_034702125.1 Engraulis encrasicolus | reverse complement strand
CAGCAGTACAAACTCAGCTTCAAAGGTGCAGAACAAAACATTGGGACATGTATATGCCCCCGGTTCTCTGAAGGAGTGGAGACAGAATTCTCTCCTATGGTTTAATACGCATCCTCTGTAGCATCACACATCCTTATAGCCCCAGAAGACGGCGGGAAAAGGCCAGCCTTTTTGACTTCTGCAGGGATAAATGGACTGCATTTTATATAGCGCCTTTCCACTCCTTCGAGCACTCAAAGCGCTTTACATTGTATGCCTCACATTTAGAGATGTACAGGATCCAAGATCCGGTTCCGGATCCTGCAGGATAATAGGGTTTTTCAGACTATCCGGATCCGGCAGGATCTTAAGCCGTGGATCCGGTATCCGGCAGTTACTGTACCTAAAAATCAGGATCTGCGGCATCTCTACTTTTTACATAGCCTAGGCTTTTCAGTCAGTCTTTCACACCCCCAATCGCTGCATGGAGTGAAAGCCCTTTGGAAGCAGCCGTTGAAGGCAGTGTGGCAGTAAGCCAATGAATCTTAAAAATAGTTTGCGCCAACGTAATAAAAAGGGCCCACGTGTGCGAGTTGGCTATGTGTTTCGACCCTTTCGTAGGATCCGGTATCCGGTTCCGAATCCGGCAGGATCTTAAGCAGTGAATCCGGTATCCGGCAGGATCCTAAAATTCAGGATCCGGTGCATCTCTACTCACATTCACCCATTCACATTCACATTCACACAACGGTGGCTGTGGCTGCCACACAGGGTACCACCCTGCCACCAGGAGCAACTTGGGGTTAAGTAACTTGCTCAAGGACACAACGATGGAGTCAGGCCGAGTGGGACTCGAACCTGCAACCTTTGGGTTGCCAAACGGCTCCTCTACCACCTGAGCTACCACCGCCCACTGGGATAGTAAATGTGTGTACTAGATAGGATGCGTATTACCCCATTGGAGAGCAGTCGAATGAGCGACTGCAAGAGAACCATATTGACTCTTTTTTGCTTTGCTTGTGTGTGTGTATGTATTTTTGCATGTATGTGCATGTATATGTGTCTGAAAAGAATGTCTGGCATTATATGAAGTTATTATATGGTTGTGACGTCATCTGTCGAATGCTCCATTCATTTCAACGGGGCTCCCCAACGTTCGCACGTCTGTTATTTTTCGATAACGGACGGGTTGGTCTATAACAGACCGCTGTCAATGGCAACAAGACTTTTCACTGCTAAAGCGACTTTTCAACAAGACTCTAATCAGCTGCTGTGATAGACCACACCTGTTGTCCTGGCTACCTAGCTGTTAGCGGTGCTCCACAACGGCACTGTTTTGTTTTGCGCAGCAACAATCTTTTGACATTAAAAACTATAGTAGACTTCACATTAAATAGGCCTAAAGAAATGTCCCCGCCATGTGTGAATCATTTAAGTATATCCATATAATAAGCGGGTTAACTTTCGGCGAGTCGGTCGCTTTGTGGAATAGCAGCACTCCGCTCCGCTCCGCGTCGGGGTCTAAAGATTCTCTCTGTCGTGCTGCTATTCCACGGTAGCAACCTTCTCGCCGAACGTTAACCCTTACTTAACTGACGTGTGTGTGTGTGTGTGTGTGTGTGTGTGTGTGTGTGTGTGTGTGTGTGTGTGTGTGTGTGTGTGTGTGTGTGTGTGTGTGTGTGTGTGTTAGAAATGATGCAGAGGAATATGTGTCCCGGCACCACGAGGAGACCTTTGGCAGTGAGGAGACGACCCAAATTCATCTCAGCTAAGGACGTCCAAACCGCCAAAACAAGGTGCACACACACACACACACACACACACACACACACACACACACACACACACACACACACACACACACACACACACACACCTGAGTGTAAGGTGCTATGGTACTTATTATTGACTGCTGTTGTCACTGTTGTCTTTCAGGAGGAGGAGAGGTTGTGCGTCATCTCAGCCTGGTAGAGCAGTGACAGGAGTCAAGACCATGGAGTTCTACTCCTCCGCTCTCCCTCAGTCCCACAGTTCCACACCGATCGCTCCTTGTATTACGGTCGCCAGCGCGCTGCAAACGTTGACCGTGTCCACTCCCACTTCCTCGTATGTGACCCCGCCCCCTGCGATGACCCTACCCCCTTTTGTGAGTCCTCCCCCAGCACAGACTTCAGGCAACGTGACCACAGCTCACATGTTAACCCCAACCCCCTTGGCTTCCAGACAGCTGTCATCTGAGGTAAATGTTTCCAGTCCTTCCACCAAACTACACACAGGGTCTTCTCTGAGTTCAGTGACAAGCCCATCCAGGGACCTAAGTGTTGACGACTTGTTTTCCGATCGGCATCAAGTCATATCACCAAGCTCCAAGTCCTCCGATCCGGCTCAGGTTTTGCCTGCAGCCTCGGCTGTGTCAACAGCAAAGCCCTCAACTCCGGTTCCAACTTCGTCCAGATCCACCTCCGGTTCTTCTGCCTCGGCAAGCAGTCATCCCTCACAAACTGCCCAGATCAAACACGGGGGTTTGACGTTGACGACTAGCATTGATGATTTGCGAGCGTTGGTCGATTCGGATTTAGTACTCACATCACCAAACTATGTCACAAATCCCTTTTCTCATCCTCTGTCCGCCAAGTGCTCAGATCCGGCTCAGGTTTTGCCTGCAGCCTCGGCTGTGCCAACAGCAAAGCCCTCAACTCCGGTTCCAACTTCGTCCAGATCCACCTCCGGTTCTTCTGCCTTGGCAGGCAGTCATCCCTCACAAACTGCCCAAACCAAACACACGGACCAAAGCGTTGACGACTTGTTACTGGATCTGGATCAACTCATATCACCGACCCATGTCACAAATCCCTCTTCTCATGCTCTGTCTGCCCATGTCACAAATCCCTCTTCTCATGCTCTGTCAGCCCATGTCACAAATCCCTTTTCTCATCCACAGTCCACCCATGTCACAAATCCCTCTTCTCATCCTCAGTCTGCCAAGTCCTCAGATCCGGCTCAGGTTTCACCTGCAGCCTCGACTGTGCCAACAATAAAGTGCCAAGCTCCCGTTCCGCCGCCTTCATCTAAATCCACTTCCGGGTCTTCAATCTCGTCAAGCAGTCATACTAATAATAGACTGTCCATCTCCGTGTCTTCAGGCTCACCAAGCAGCCATCTTTCCCAAACAGCCCAAACCAAATACAGGGACCCAAGCGATGATGACAATTGGCTATTGGTAGATCCCTCAGCGGTCCCGAAGACCAGATCGTTGGCACCGAGCGATCCCCTCAGATCCACTGCATCGAAACAACGAGCCGCCGCCGCTAGTCG
The DNA here is from genome assembly GCF_034702125.1 of Engraulis encrasicolus. Taxonomy (NCBI): domain Eukaryota; kingdom Metazoa; phylum Chordata; class Actinopteri; order Clupeiformes; family Engraulidae; genus Engraulis; species Engraulis encrasicolus. Next base: position 46,525,569 of record NC_085871.1, on the reverse strand, counting down.
CGCTCAGTTCTCGTCCGTTTTGGAGTCGTCTCTGTACGCGTCCACCGCTGGCTCCGCCGCGGCACCGGTGCCACCCCGCTCCAGAAGGATGTCTCCTCCTCCTCCTCACATGTCTACCACCACCACATCCTTCTCAGCCTCATCATCATCATCATCCTCACCGGTCTTTTGCTACGCCAGTCCAACTCCACCGCCGAAGAAGGACAAGTGCATCTTGCTTTGATTTCCTTATTGTTTTTTTTTTCTTGATTGGTTTATTATACTGAATTGAATAGATAATGGCGGGTCTCCACTCCTCCTCCTCCTCCTTCCCTGCCACCACCTGCGGCTCGGGTTTTGACTGCAGCCTCGACTGTGCCAACAGCAAAGCCCTCAACTCCGGTTCCAACTTCGTCCAGATCCACCTCCGGTTCTTCTGCCTTGGCAAGCAGTCATCCCTCACAAACTGCCCAAACCAAACACACGGACCTAAGCGTTGACGACTTGTTACTGGATCTGGATCAACTCATATCACCGACCCATGTCACAAATCCCTCTTCTCATGCTCTGCCCGCCCATGTCACAAATCGCTCTTCTCATGCTCTGTCCGCCCATGTCACAAATCCCTTTTCTCATCCGCTGTCCGCCAAGTCCTCAGATCCGGCTCAGGTTTCACCTGCAGCCTCGACTGTGCCAACAGTAAAGCGCCAAGCTCCCGTTCCGCCGCCTTCATCTAAATCCACTTCCGGGTCTTCAATCTCGTCAAGCAGTCATGCTAATAATAGACTGTCCATCTCCGGGTCTTCAGGCTCACCAAGCGGCCATCTTTCCCAAACAGCCCAAACCAAATACAGGGACCTAAGCAGTGACGACAATTGGCTATTGGTAGATCCCTCAGCGGTCCCGAAGACCAGATCGTCGGCACAGAGCGATCCCCTCAGATCCACTGCATCAGCTCGAGCCGCCGCCGCCGCCATCAGCCGCGCTCAGCTCTCCTCCGCTTTGGAGTCGTCTCTGTACGCGTCCACCGCCGGCTCCGCCGCGCCGCAGGTGCCACCGGCCTCTAGAAGAGCATCCCCTCCTCCTCACATGTCCCCTGTCCCCACCACCACATCCTTCTCAGCCTCATCATCCTCATCCTCACGTCCCACCCCACCTGTCTCTCGCAGCGTCAGCACGCCAAGTCGAGACATATACAACACACCCACATCTCATATGTCGACTGCCACCACATCCTTCTCAGCCTCATCATCATCATCCTCACCTGTCTTTTGCCACCCCAGTCCACCTCCACCGCCGAAGGACAAGTGCATCTTGCTTTGATTTCCGTAACCTCCTGTGGCACGCTGTAATAGACCAATGTAATAGTTAACTAATAGTACTACACTACTATGACAGTGCACAGGGCCTTTAGTAATACATTACGACTGGGTCATTGCCATTCTGGTAACAGTTCATTTATAATGCTGTGTCTTAAGGGGTTATTGATTTTTTTTCCCCCTTGATTAGTTTATTATACTGAATTGAATAGATAATGACGGGTCTCCACTCCTCCTCCTCCTACCCTGCCACCTCCTCATCCTCCTCCTCCTCCCCTGCCACCACCTCCTCCTCCCCTGTCCCCTGCCACCTCCTCCTCCTCCCCTGTCCACTGCCACCACCTCCTCCTCCTCCTCCCCTGTCCCCTGCCACCACCTCCTCCTCCCCCTCTTCATCATCCTCCTCCTCCCATGTCCCCTGCCACCTCCTCCTCCTCCCCTGTCCCCTGCCACCTCCTCCTCCCCTGCCCCCTCCTCATCCTCCTCCCCTGTCCCCTCCTCATCCTCCTCCTCTTCATCATCATCATCGACACATCCCACCCCACCTGCCTCCGAGTCGAGACATGTACAATACACCCACATCTCACATGTCGACTGCCACCACATCCTCCTCCTCCTCCTCTCACAGCGCCAGCTCTCCTCCCCTGTCCACTGTTACCACCTCATCGTTCTCATCATCATCCTCATCATCATCCTCACATCCCACCCCACTTGCCTCTCAAAGTGCCAGCACACCAAGTCGAGACATGTACAATACACCCGCACCTCACATGTCGACTGCCACCATTTCCTCATCCTCCTCTTCATCATCATCCTCATGTCCCACCCCGCCTGTCTCACCACCACCTCCTCCTCCTCCTCCTCCTCCTCCCCTGTCCCCTGCCACCACCTCATCCTCCTCCTCCTCCTCCTCTTCATCATCCTCATCCTCATGTCCCACCTCACCTGTCTCTCACAGCACCAGCACACAGAGACATGGAGACATGCACAACACACCCACACCTCACATGTCTACTACCACCATCTCCACCTCATCCTCCTCCTCCTCCCCTGTCCCCTCTTCATCATCATCATCATCATTATCCTCATGTCCCACCCCACCTATCTCTCACAGCGACAGCACACAGAGACATCGAGACATGCACAGCACACCCGTATCTGGTGCTTTGTAGAGGACAAGCAGTGTTGGCAGATGTGTCTGACCAAATCCCGCCCAAAAGCTTCTCAAAAACAGCCAAAATGTGTTAAATTCCGCCCAAAATCAACAAATTACATTGACTTCTATGGGCCCAAAACGGCTAAAAAAAACCACCAAATGGCCCATTTTTCCCTTTTTTCCCCACCGACGCTCATCCCAAGGGCACCCGCCCAATCTGGCAACACTGAGGACAGGCAGTGAACACAAGGTGAAAAAGAAGGAGGACTGCATCTTTCTATGATTCCATTATTGCTTGTTTCTTTCTTCTTTCTTGATTGACGTACTATTCTGAATGTAATTGATGATAATAATGAAATAATGTAATATTGTGAAGTGTTATTTTACCATCTTACGTAAACTACACTATAGGTGTACAGCCTTCTCAGTGCCAATTAAAAGTAATTCAGCATTACTGTTTTGATTATTAAATGCTACTCCTTTGAGATGAATGGCCAACATCATCTAAGAAAAGTAAACATTAATAAAATTATTATTTATTACACAGACAAGCCTATGTGCCATTGTAATTGTCCGTATTAACATCTTAACAATAGGCTAGTTTACTTAACGTAAGGCCGACAGATATCTCAGCTATCGAAGTTATAGTTTCAGTAACATCATATTTGGATACTACAATGTTGATTTCTCCCATCGATTTTCATATCACAGTAATACAGTGTCAAACTAAAGAGCACTTCAACAGAGTTGATCTGGTGGCCGTCATGGTTATTTGTTGATTCACTGGTGAGGACAAGCTGATCACTGGAAGTAAATGGACAGCATTATGCTAATGCTGCCCATTTACTTCCAGTGATTATGCTAAGCTATGCTAATAATTCTGATCCAATATATCTGCGTACGGAAAACTCTGAGAAGAAAATCATATGCACATTCATGAATAATGCTTGGAAATACAGCAAATATGTGAAAATCAAAAAAGGGTGGACTGTTCCTTGAAAGGCTCACCAGGGCACACACACACACACACACACACACACATTTAAGAAAAGTGTCTGAGTTAAAACATCTGCTACATCCTCTTCATGCTTTCGCATAAAACATTCAACACAGAAGAAATGAGTACAATAACACACACATCTCTAACTTGCAGTGCTAAACAGTAAGGAGTCACATTCCCAGTCAGTCCACTGAGTGGCGATGTAGAGCACTGCATTTTATCATATGCTATGACTGACATCCAGTGGCGGCTGGCAGTCTGTCAAACAGGGGAGGCTGCTCAATTACAATATGTCCAGAACGCAAAAACAAAAGGGGGGCGTGGATTTTGACACACATAATAATAATAATAATAATAATAATAATAATAATACTTTCGTTTTATATAGCGCCTTTCAAAACACCCAAGGACGCTTCACAGAGTGTTGTGTTGGAACGTGTGAGTGTGTGTGCGCGTCAGTGTGTGAGCGTGTGTGTGAATGCATGTACGTAAGTGAAAGTGCTTGTGGAACTAGCAGCCATGAGCCTCCAGGAAGAGATGTGTCTTAAGGTGTTGCTTAAACATGGCCAGTGAAGGGGCATTTTGGATGTGGTCGGGCAGGTTGTTCCAAAGAATGGGAGCAGCAACATGGAAGGCTCTGTCACTGGTGGCCTTGAGCCTGGTACGAGGGACGATCAGCTGGCCCTTCGAAGAGGACCGCAGGGATCTTGAGGGGTCATAGGGGTGAAGGAGGTCTGTGAGGTAGTGGGGTGCCAGACCATGGAGGGACTTGAAGGTTAGGAGGAGGACTTTGTAGGTAATGCGTGACTTGATGGGGAGCCAGTGAAGCTGTTGAGTATGGGGGTGATGTGCTGCCAGGGTCTAGTGCCTGTTATGATCCTGGCAGCAGAGTTCTGGACATATTGCAGTCTGTCTAGGACCTTGTTGGGTAGACCAAGCAGGATGGCATTGCAATAGTCCAGACGGGAGGAGATGAAGGAGTGAGTGAGCGTCTCCATGACTGTCTTAGAGAGTGAAGGCCTGAGTCTGGAGATGTTTCGGAGATGATAGAATGCCGATTTGGTGACTTTTTTGATGACATCTTACAATGGTCCTGAGCAACAAATGGCCCCACACACTTAAGGATTATTGTTGAAACAAATGTGTTGGAAAACTGGTGTTTTTTTACTACACATATTGTTCTTAATTATTTGAGTGTAGCTCTTTGTGAGAAATCTTACAGCATGTCTGTTCTGGAATAAACACAGGAACTGACCTGTGGTGGGGATTCTAACATCCAATCCACCCTGTAAGTACACCATTATTTTGCTGCACATGCACACCACGCAAGGCTGCACTATCCGCTCTGCGAATGTGCAGCACGATTCGTGGAGCATTGTCTTCCTTCGTTTTGCTGATCTGTAAGGACCTAGAAAGTCTCTGATTAATTCCATCTTTATTGTGAATGTAGCTTGTCAAGACGCTGACAAAACACACTTCATGTGTGATCAATAGGCCTTGGCTATCTTTGACAGACTGCCACGGTCTCCCGTTAATCTTTAACTTCAATAAACCCAAGAGAATTATTGGGTATTTTCCTTACACCACCATATTATGGGGAGTATTTTCCCCATACTACATTTATAACATTACATGGTGTGTCAATAAACCACGAAAAATGTCATATAGCCTCGGCTACTCGAATAAGACAAATGTTATAGATGGGTTTTTAGCGAAACAACACTTACAGATTGGCATCTAGCGAACTCAAGGGTGACAACGCTCCACAAATCGTGTTGCACATGCGTAGAGCAAATCGTGCAGCCTTGCGTGGTGCGCATGTGCAGATAGGATAGTGCAGCAAAATAATCGTGTACTTACACACCCAACATGACTGACACACAATTCATTCTTCATTGAGAGGTACTGTATATCCTTGGCAAATGGCCTAACTAAATAAGTACTGTACCTTATTCTTCGTTTTGAAGTGCTTAGGGCCTTCCTTCATAGATTTCCCCACAAAAGGCAGAAAGTATTTCCCTAGCTCGGTTTTTCCGAGTAGTCACTTAAAAAGTTGAAAGTGTAACAAATGAAAAATAATAAACGAAATGAAAAAATAATACATAAATAATATAAATAGTATATGTATATATACAAAGTATCTGTGTATATATACAGGGGTTGGAAAAAATAACCCTGTCATTTTAGTGTGGGATTTCATGGCTCAAGTGGACCAGCCTATTGGCCAATCCTCATTAATTGCCCATTGCACCAGTTAAGTGAAGTGTGAAGGTTCAATTAACAGGGTAAGAGCACAGTTTTGCTCTGCACACAACATTATGGGTGACATGTCAAGAGTTCAAAAAGGAGAAATTCTTGGTGCGCGTGTAACTGTTGCATCTTAGACCAAGACAGCAAGTCTTTCTGATGTATCAAGAGTCATGGTATCCAAGGTAATGGTTACGTTTGGATCGGAAGGCAGTGACTCGATGACTCCCCTCCATCATGAACAGGTCTCTGATCAGACAGGTGAAGTTAGCTGATGAGGCGGACGTTTCGAACGGCACTTAATAGTGCGCTGCCCCCTCCGCATTTGATCTTACGGCGATTCCATGGTGGGAGTTTCGTTCATCACGGTAGCGCTTATCTTACGCACGCTATTTGAATGGTGAATAACCGCCAGACGGCGGAATCGTAAAATAGGCTATAAATAGATCTAGTGACGGCATATTTAGATACTACAATGTTGATTCATCGCTTCAATTCTCAACATCTGTGTACAGAAGTGTCAGAATAAAGAACATTATAAGGTGGTAGCTTGGGTAGTAGCCATGTTTGTTTTTCAGGTTTCCGGTTGAGAGGGAGGTGGCGCACAACATTTTGGGTACCAAGGCAGCGAAGTCAGCATCTGATGGTGCCCGCAAATATCACCGTTACGCCCACAAATGCAGTCAACTGCCAAGGGAGGAAATAAAGCAATTTTTCGTTTCGATCCTCACTTCATGACTCGATGTCCAGTTAACTCACTGGAAGGACAGCTGCCTTCCCTGTTTCGAACGGACCCTGCATACCACCAAGAGGGATGAACCACATACAACAGGATTAACTTTGGACGGAAGAGGAAGCCTGTCTAGGCTGTAGGCTACTTGTGCAATTCAACCAGGTTATTGCCTGGTTGAATGATCACCTGGTTGAATTGTACAGGCAAAAACAGGTCATTTGGAATATGTGCATTTTTGTGGAAATTTCACTTTTTTCACATTCACTCCATATATTTAGGAAAAGTCATCAAAGATGAAGCAAAAGAAATATGTACTTTACATGTACATGTATTTTTCAGACGTTAAACATTGAATGGGATCAAATAGAACCCAATGATAATAGGATAATTTGTTGCCGGATAAGACTCTCACAATAGCGCAGCACATTAACGCTGATAACAGCCCACTACAGATTTTATCCAAGCTGTGTTTACATGTAAACGGATCACAACATATCTGCTTTCTAAAATATCTGCATACATGTAACCAGCACCATAATTAAGAGCCAAAAAAAAACAAAATTTAAAAATAGAAGGAAGCTTGTTAGTGAAATTACTTTTTAATATTTTCTTTTAGCACCATCAGGCCTTACATTGCTAATACATTGATTTGTTATAGTGATTAAGTCAATACACATAGATAAGTGTTATGATATCAAATGTAAAAGCTCATAATACTTCTAAGCACAAATTCATTTTCATTGATGATAAGATTGTGGATAATTTATTATTTAATTAACAATCATTGAACTGTTTCATACGTATTTTCATCCATCACTATAGCCTGATGAACCAGCCTAAATGTGAGACTGGATGTGTAATTTAGTGTTGCCCCGATGAGCGATACATCCGAAGATTGTTGATGAGAACAACGTGTTGTTTTTCAAACCGTGCCTGTGCCTATAGGCTGGCGCTCTGACCAATCAGTGATTTTTCTCGTTGATGTGCTTTCCCAACGTTACGAGCTTCGTCGTCACTCCCTCAAAACCCCGCCCGCTTTGATTCACAACAAATTCAAAACAAATCTCTGCGTTGTGATTGGTTTGCCAGACTCAGGGCACAGTGTTCAAAATGTTCGACCGATCCGAGGCTAGACCACTCGCAGCCGAAAAATGTCGCCATCCAGAGGGTAGCGCTGGTTTACTAGGCTACCATCACTATGAAATATAAAAGCTCATAATACTTCTAAGCACAAATTAATTTTCATTGATAAGATTGTGGATAATGTATTCCTTTATACAGTAGCCTATATATTAATCTGTTATATGTATTTCATACACATTTTCATCCATCTGCCGTTAAAATATTATGTAAATGTATGCAGGGTATAAGGGCTTAAAGTAAGAGATCATGGATACCATTTCTAACTAAGTGTTTACAGCAGGGCTATTCAATTGGAGGCCCGAGGGCCACATGCGGCCCAGATGCAGTCCACATGCGGCCCAGGCATGGCCCCCAACTGAAGCAGTATACATTTCAGTTTTGTTACTGCAGTACAACACATTATTGCTTGTGAATCTTCTTCTTGTCTTACACATTCACATTCAATGTGGTAAAGTTTTAGGTTAGAGGAACATGTTTAAAATTTGTTTGTGGACTACTGATTTTAAGTGTCATTTCAGTGGTTGTGATGTCTGAAAATGTGTGGCCTGACTTCAGTTCTTGGTTTCGAAATGTGGCCCAGATGAAATTCTAATTGAATAGCCCTGGTTTACAGGCTTTCTATTGTACTGCACAGTACACAGTATATACAGTATACAGTATGTATTGGTATGCAGACGGCATACAACTTGCATGTTATACTAACCAGGGCTTGACATTAACTTTTTCACCCACCTGCCACTGTGGCTAGTGGTTTTCCTGAGTCACTAGCCATCCAGGTATTCCAGTAGCCACAGATTTTATACAGTTTTTTTTTTCTTCATCGTGATGGTGTGTATGTCTAACCTTACAAGATGAGTTGCTAAAGCAAGATGAGTATATAGCTTTCTGCATGGAAGTATGTCAAGTAAATAGAAACTGAGTTACAAACTGATACATAAGGGGCAAACAGAATATAGCCTACTACAATGCGTATGTCATACCAAGGAATAAGCTGCCAGCCAAATTGGCTAGTGACACTGAAAGTATTACTAGCCACAGGCAAGTTTTACCAGCATTTGGCCGGTTGGCAGGTGCCAGTGTCAAGCCCTGATACTAACGCACAGTACAGTACATACAGTATTTTATTGTATGCTACTCATCACAGAAACAACACCTAATTAATAATCATCATCAGAGTCAGTCCATACACTTACAACAAAGAACCCTGCAAAAACACCTGCAAAAACGCCTCCAAGAAAAGTCACAGCCACTCTCATCTGAATTAATTGAATAATAGGAACCATGTATATGTGATAGGGTGGACAGCATAGGCCTATCATCTGAACTATTTGAAGCATGTAAGCTCAGAGTTCTCTGTGGAGAGGAACTTGCATTGCTCAGTGAACGGGTGTAGATGCGATAGTCATAGGAATCATCTGAGCTTGGAAATCTCTGGGGATAGATGTGGCCGAGGCCAGGAGATTCATATGGATTAGTACGTGATCGGATGGACGTCAAGTCATCTGAACTATTTGAAGCATCGAAGATTGGAGTTCTCTGTGGAGAGGAACTTGCATTGCTCAGAGAACGGGTGTAGATGGGAGATTCATACGAATTACCACGTGATCGGGTGGACAGCAAGTCATCTGAACTATTTGAAGCATGTAAGCTCAGAGTTCTCTGTGGAGAGGAACTTGCATTGCTCAGTGAACGGGTGTAGATGGGATCGTCATAGGAATCATCTAAGCTTGGAGTTCTCGGGGGAGAGATGTGGCCGAGGCTGGTTGATCGGATGGATGGCAAGTCATCTGAACTATTTGAAGCATTTAAGCTCAGAGTTCTCCGTGGAGAGGAACTTGCATTGCTCAGAGAACGGGTGTAGATGGGAGATTCATATGGATTAGTACGTGATCGGATGGATGGCAAGTCATCTGAACTATTTGAAGCATTTAAGCTCAGAGTTCTCCGTGGAGAGGAACTTGCATTGCTCAGAGAACGGGTGTAGATGGGAGATTCATAGGAATCATCTAAGCTTGGAATTCTCTGTGGTGGAGAGGAACTTGCATTGCTCAGAGAACGGGTGTAGATGGGAGATTCATAGGAATCATCTAAGCTTGGAATTCTCTGGGGAGAGATGTGGCCGAGGCCGGGTGATCGGATGGATGGCAAGTCATCGGAACTATTTGAAGCATTTAAGCTCAGAGTTCTCCGTGGAGAGGAACTTGCATTGCTCAGAGAACGGGTGTAGATGGGAGATTCATAGGATTACTACGTGATCGGATGGACGGCAAGTCATCTGAACTATTTGAAGCATCGAAGATTGGAGTTCTCTGTGGAGAGGAACTTGCATTGCTCAGAGAACGGGTGTAGATGGGAGATTCATAGGAATCATCTACGCTCGGAATTCTCTGGGGAGAGATGTGGCCGAAGATGCGAGATTCAGATGGATTACTGCGTGATCGGATGGATGGCAAGTCATCTGAACTATTTGAAGCATGTAAGCTCAGAGTTCTCTGTGGAGAGGAACTTGCATTGCTCAGTGAACGGGTGTAGATGCGATAGTCATAGGAATCATCTGAGCTTGGAAATCTCTGTGGTGGAGAGGAACTTGCATTGCTCAGTGAACGGGTGTAGATGCGATAGTCATAGGAATCATCTGAGCTTGGAAATCTCTGGGGATAGATGTGGCCGAGGCTGGGTGATCGGATGGATGGCAAGTCATCGGAACTATTTGAAGCATCCAGATTGTCCCAAGATGGGAGCCAATGGAATGGCACTAAATTAGGAGGCACCTGGACTACTTGAGGATTGGAGGCAGGGTTTGGGGCTGGGGCTGGGGCTTGGGCTGTTTCTTCATACTGAATAAGGTACTCTGGATAGATCTGACTGTCCTTAAAAATAACAAATATGCTCGGATTATTGATGTCATCTACACAACAGTCAAAGGACACATTTTTCTGATTGTCTTTGGGTGGAGGCCTTTTCATACTTCCATATCCATTGGTGAAGTCTCCGACCAGAACCCGACACTCAAACATGGATTTAGTTCCAAGATTGCTGGTGTAGTCATGGGAGTATTTAGCATCTCGGGCAAAATAGGAACCTGTAAAATACAGTATGTCTCTGTTTCAGTGAGCAATTAAAGCCTTAGTGTGTGATGTGAGCAAACGTAAGCATCGTCATACATATCGAAGTGTGGGTAGTAGGGCTGGGATATTATGCCTTAATTTTGATTAATGAATCACACAAAAATTATTTCGATTAAAAAAAAACTAATTTTAATCGCACTATAATATAGCTACATAGTTCTGGATTAGACCAATGTGGAGGGCAGCATTTCGCCTCATGGTGAACAGTCTGCTGAAATTGAGAAGAGTTCTCCCTTCTTTTAAAAATGAACAATATTTTTAGATTAAGCTTATTTATTGTCATTATTCAAAATCCATGTGAAAAAAAAATACTTTTCACTGTTTAAAAGTCAGAGATTAAAATGTGATTAATTCAATTAATTAATTTCAAAGCCTATAGATTCATTCGATTAAAAAATTTAATTAAGTCCCAGCCCTAGTAGGTAGACACGGCAGTGACAGCGGTAACACTTCCAAATAAGGGGCCGTAATTAACAGTAAAGTAGCTACAATCTAATACTTAAGTAAGGGTTAATAATCATTACTTAATGCCACATTAGACATATATTAATTGTTATTCATGCATTAGTAAGCAGTTACTTAACTATGAGATAACTATTACCTTGTGTTACAAGTTAATAGCACATTATTATTTAACTAATAGATAAGTAAGGGCACAGTTTTTGGGACCCTTATATTAGAGTTGGCAGAGGATAACTAATGGTTAATTAATAGATAGATATTGGTGTTTGGGACCCTTATATTAGAGTTGGCTGTGGATAACTAATGGTTAATTTATCGATAGATATTGGTGTTTGGGACCCTTATAATAGAGTTGGCTGAGCATACCTAATAGTTAAGTAATTTATCTACTGTGACATCTAGTTTTCACTCATACAAATCACTGTAATAGTGGCAACAGGAGCCATTATATAGCAAGGATTGGACGTACACTTCTCAATGATGGTGGGGTGATGAGATGTAATTTTTTCATGTACCACTTATTAATTTTAATGGTAAAAACCCTACAATAAATGCAGAACATTATGAAGAGTAATAGTTTTGAAGCGAAACTAAATCATTCCTTTGTGATAATTAAGTTAATGTTTGAGAATATTAGCTACAAGAAGTGCAGTGCATGATGGGTACGCAATCTACAGACAACAATATTTCGGTATTATTTAATCATTAGATATGCCTTGCTTTTGTATTAAGTAAGTGTTAATTAAGGTCCTTAGTTAAGTATGACCTAATAGCTACTTAACTATTAACTGTACCCTTACTTATCTATTAGTTAAATAATTATATGCTATGAACTTGTGACACTAATGTTTAACATGGGAATTAATAACCATTTATATGTGTCTAATGTGGCATTAAGTAGTGATTATTAACCCTTACTAAAACCCTTACTAAAATATTAGGTTATAGCTAATTTGCGGCTAATTATGGCCCCTTATATATATGGCCCCTTACCATGTGTCTCAAGTTCATCGCATATAATTATTTAACTAATAGATAGTAAGGGTACAGTTAATAGTTAAGTAGCTATTAGGTCATACTTAACTAAGGACCTTAATTAACACTTACTTAATACAAAAGCAAGGCATATCTAATGATTAAATAATACCGAAATATTGTTGTCTGTAGATTGTGTACCCATCATGCACAGCTCTTCTTGGAGCTAATATTCTCAAACATTAACCTAATTTTCACAAAGGAATGGTTTAGTTTCGCTTCAAAACTATTACTCTTCATAATGTTCTGCATTTATTGTAGGGTTTTTACCATTAAAACTAATAAGTGGTACATGAAAAAATTACATCTCATCACCCCACCATCATTGAGAAGTGTACATCCAATCCTTGCTATATAATGGCTCCTGTTGCCACTATTACAGTGATCTGAACGAGTGAAAACTAGATGTCACAGTAGATGAACTACTGAACTATTAAGTATGCTCAGCCAACTCTATTATAAGGGTCCCAAACACCAATATCTATCGATAAATTAACCATTAGTTATCCGCAGCCAACTCTAATATAAGGGTCCCAAACACCAATATCTATCTATTAATTAACCATTAGTTATCCTCTGCCAACTCTAATATAAGGGTCCCAAAACCCAATATTTATGCATTAATTAACCATTAGTTATGCCTTACTTTTGTGTCCGCGGAGTCTAAAAAAGTCTAAAATTACACATTATCCATTTTAGGCCTAATAAAGTCTAAAATATAGTGATTTTTTGCACTTTAGTCTAAAATTGAGTTTGAGTAATTTAAGTCCTACATTTCAATGCAAAATATCGACAAAGGATTAATGTTTATGTAACCGGTGGTTATCCTGAACTTTTATTCTGACGGGGTAACGACACTCCCCTTTCCTTCCGGTGGGTAGCGTATATCATTCCGGTGGTAACTAGCTAGAAAAGACGCCGTGTTTTTGATGCTGTCGAGTGTAGCGTGGGCACACCGCTCTCTCTGTCCCTCTGTTTGTGGTTGAGCCACCGTACAGGAAAGGCGGCTGGCGTGGGGTCGGTTGCTGTTCTGGGATGGTGTGCTGAGCTGGGCAAACTCAAGTGTCGCTGGTGATGTTCTTCCACTTTGTGTCCTGTGTGGTTGACTGCTTGCATGCCGCTTCGAGAGAACCAGAGGAGGAGATGGTGCCTTCGACTACACTGATGCAGTGTCACTAGAGAAGGGGGGCATCACTGTTCTTTTCCCAACCTTTTGTCCTATTGTGTGAGTGATTCATCCTGTGCAACCTTTTCACTTTGACGTCCGAGACGAAGGGGCTTGTGTAAGTTTCACTCTAACATCCGAGACGAAGGGGCTCGTGTAAGTTTCTACTTAGTAACCGCCAAGACGGAGCTTGTGTATATGATTAGGGTATGAACACTGAAGTATTACTGGGAGACGTATCTTAAATCTCAGACTCCTTTTGGAACCTATACTTGCTGTAGGGGGAGACCAAAGACGTGTGTCTAACAGGCTTGTGTGTGTGTGAGTGGTGGCCATTACCAATTTTGCCCTTTTGGCAGTTTGTTTTCTTTTGTTTGATTTACTAACTTTGTTTTGCCGTGCAATTTTTGTTATTTGGTCTGCCCCTCGTGCAATTGCCAATTGCCATTAGCACTTTTGCATAAAGCACTTTTGCACAAGTTTGTATATTGAGATGACGTGCCTATGAGTAATGTAAATGTTCATATTCTCTATTTTTGTATATTGGACTGAGCCTATGAGGCATATTCTCAGACACAGAGACTCATTACGAAAAGAAAGAAAATAAAAAGAACTCTGAATTGTATGACAGTTGTATCTCTTGTTATTCACTAACCTGTTGCGGGGAAAGTCAAATCAAGTGTTTGATGGTTGGGTTCTCTCACCCTAACAAATGAGAGTGGCGTAGTCACTAAACATCTTAAAAATATTAAAAATATTAAAAATATTACGGTAAAGAGATAACGCAGGCCACATATATTTGTTCTGTTTGCTTTGATTTTACGTCCTTTTACACGCCGCTTTTTTCTGGTATTGTGGCAGTTATGGTCTGTGTAGTTCTACATGACATGTTGCTGTTTGCAACGTACAATAATAAAACTACAGATCTGATGCGGAAATGTGTACTGTAGCTCCTCCTCCCCTTCCACCGCGCAGTCTGACCATTGAGAGTAAATAGAAATGAATCTGACCAAAGATTCTCTATTCTGACTACTAGCCCACGTTAGTGGTGTTATATCTAGACATTGTTTATATCTAGACGTTGTAAAAACGATATTGGCGTTGCGGTGGCCATACATTAGATAACTAGGCTACTTGACTGTCTTAAACACCTGGAAGAAGTTAACTAATGAGGGAAGTCAGTCACCACCTCATTGAAAAAGAACGGATTTCTATTTGGAAGGAAAGGTGTCGATTTAAAACAGAAGACAAATGTGACAGTGCAAGCCAAGGGAATATGTCAGCACCAGTGTGAATCGTTGCAGGTAAGAAGTGATGTTTAGTCCTTCCGGTGGTGATGGAATAGTCAGGTGTTGGCCGTGGCTTAGCGTAGCCTCAAAGTTGGCGAAGCTTGATTGTGTCTGTGCGAGCGAAAGAGAGTAGCGACGGTGTGTGTGTGGCTAATCTGAGTGAGTTAACAGTCGAATTCCCATGGAAATGCCTTTGTTGTAGGCCTATTCTGTTTGATGCCTTGGTATTTTGTACTGGTTCTGTGGTAGCAATTTGCAAACTGGTGGGCATTTGAGCTGTTACGGTCATGTCCACGCACAAACGTTTCGTGTGTGTGCTGTCACATGCACTTCTCATTAGCTCTAGGTCCGTCAATGTTTGAAAGACCTCAGGAGTTAAAGCACATGAAACATATTGTGCAATGGATAAGATATAAGCTTATGCTATGTCGATGGATGATTTAGTTGTTATAACACAGTTTTGCGTTTTCTTTGCCTGCTGCTTCTGAATTGATCACCATTTAGCTTCACGTTATGCTGCTTGAAAATATGTTACGCCTACGCTACGTCTAGATCAAACGAGCGCTAGATTTTGAATACCGTAGCCAGCTGCGCGCACACCGACTCTTGCGTCGTGGCAGAATCTTTCTCCTGTCGCGCTCACTCTCGCTTGCGTGAGACCTCTGGTACAACCCCCCTAAAACGAATAAGGCACGAATCTTTGGATTGAGTGGCAAGGGCTGAGTTGGTCAAAATTTCGAACTACCGGCATTTTGTTATTAGTATTAACTGCCGTAAGACCTTCTCTTGGACACCTCCAATAGATGAAACAAATAAACGTAATTTTATGGCAGCATTTTATGGCAGTAGTGGTGTTCTGTTCTATGTTGGTTAGGTCCTCTTGATATAGGCTTGCACATATGGCATTCTTATTCGCATTTAAAAAACTCAGTCAGTGCGATTGCTGGCTTTGATCACTCGAAATTGTGAAAGCGAACATTGCATCTTCTCACTGGCCATTTATGATCAGATCTCTTTATGCTTATAATATGCACTATTGCATTCATTCAGATGCACAGGTGTGTGTGTGTGTGTGTGTGTACAGTGTGTGCATGGCCACTGACGGCTTTTACCGGGCCCGGCACTAAATCATCTGAAAGGGCCCCCCCTCTCAATAAATACAATACAATTGGGTCCCAATTCTGGGGGCCCTCTTTCTCAGGGCCCGGGTCAACTGTCCCCTTTGCCTTCCCCCCTGTCGGCTTGTGTGTGTGTGCGCGCGCGCGTGTGTGTGTTTTGTGTGTGTGCGCGAGCGTGTCAATTGACCACAATCTTGTTTTTTTTTCTTCATTTTTTAATACTCCGCGAAGGTCTAAAATTTTGTCCATGATGGTCTAAAAAAGGTCTAAAAAAGTCTAAAATTTCACTTGTTAAAACCTGCAGACACCCTGGTATTAAGTAAGTGTTAATTTTGGTCCTTAGTTAAGTATGACCTGATAACTACTTAACCATTAACTGTGCCCTTACTTATCTATTAGTTAAATAATACTATTATCTTGTAACACAAGGTAATAGTTATCTAATAGTTAAGTAACTGCTTACAAATGTTCAGCATATGCATTAATAACAATTAATATGTGTCTAATGTGGCATTAAGTAATGATTATTAACCCTTACTTAAGTATTAGGTTGTAGCTACTTTACTGTTAATTATGGCCCCTTTTTGGAAGTGTTACCGTTAAATTTTATAGAAATGATATGCAACAAATAATGTACATTTGAAATGATCCTTCTCAGAAAAAAACAGATGAAAGTACTAGTACACCTGAGACACACCTTCTCCATAAAAAGTCCCATTCTTGCCACAAAGCCTCCAGTCGATGTTGTCACGACAGATAGCATCCACATGTTGTGTCTCAGTGCCATGGAAGAGCCGTCTCTCGTCAACGTCTTTACCAGCCTTGTCATTCATGTTGTCCTTTTGCCTGTAAATACATATGTTGATTAGTTTACTTTAACTTATTTATTCTCACAATAGAAAATTAGTGACACATCTAGTGACACGTACAGTATAGTGCCGGCATGCGAAGCGAGGGTGCTCTCCAAGCACACACACACATACAAAAACTAATTCGGTGCCTTCATCCAATCTCAGTGGAGTGGGCGGAAGTGGCCGCATACAGATCCTGGCCATATAATTAGAATATCATGAAAAAGGTGATTTATTTCCATAATTCCATCAATAATGTTTAACTTTCATGGATTGTATAGATGCATTGCCCACATTTTGAACTATTCCAATTATTAAAGTGTTTATTTTTACATACAGTCCCAGGAAAAAGTTTGTACACCCTTTGAAATTTCTTACCTTTCTGTCAAAATTGGTCATAAAACATGGTCTGATCTTCCCGGAAATCGCAAGAAGGAACAACCAGAGTCTGCTTTAATTAATTCAACCCAAACATTTACAAGTTTTCATATTTTCATTGGCCATAAGATGTAAACATTCACAGGACAGCAAGGCATAAGTAAGTACACCCTTGCATTCAATAGGTTTTAACCCTAAGTTAGTCGCAATAACCTCAACCAGATGTTTCCTGCAGTTGTAGATCAGATTAACAAAACAATCTGGATGTATCTGGTCTCCCTCTTCTTTAGAAAACTGCCTCTCGTCAGCAAGGTTTGTGGGATGTCTGTAGTGCATAGCTTTCTTGACTTCATGCCATTTAATCTCAATTGTTTTTTGTCAGGGCTTTGACTGGGCTAATCCACAATGTGTATTTCATTATTATGAAGCCATTCTAAAGTCGATTTGCCTCTAAAGAATGAGTTATTGTCACATTTCAGCACCCATCCTCTGGTGTGCTTCAACTGTGTGACAGACTACCTCGCTTTTTTCTGTAAAATATCTTGATAAACTTCTGAGTTCATTGTTCCACTGATGATAGCAAACTCTAAAGGGCCTGAGGCAGCAAGGTAGCCGCATATAATGATGCTTCCGCCACCATACTCAAAGGCGGAGATGATGTTTTGGTGAAGGTGTGGTTCTCCAGTTCTCCTCCAAACATGACATTGTGTGTTCCCCTGAACAATTCAACGTTGGTTTCAACGTTGGTCTACAGAATATTTTGCAGTAATTTTATGAAGCATATACATGCTTTTTCGCAAACCTCAAAGGTGCAGCAATATTTTTTGGGACAGAAACCCCATTAATTTTAGATTGGCAGAATGAATCCCATTTTTAGCTATTCGTGGTTACATCTCCTCTTCTGAGTATGGTGGCGGGAGCATCATTATATGCGGCTACCTTGCTGCCTCAGGCCTTTGACAGTTGGCTATTATCAGTGGAACAATGTACTCAAGTTTATTGTGATATTTTACAGAAAAAACGTGAGGAAGTCTGTCACACAGTTGAAGCACACAAGAGTATGGGTCCTGAAATGTGACAACAACCCGTACTTTAGAAGCAAATCGACTTTAGAATGGCTTCATAATAATGAAATACACATTCTGAAATAGCCCAGTCAAAGCCCTGACAAAAAACAATTGAGATTAAATGGCATGAAGTCAAGAAAGCTATGCACTCCAGACATCCCACAAACCTTGCTGACGAGAGGCAGTTCTCTAAAGAAGAGGGAGACAAGATACAAACAGATTGTTTTGTTAATCTGATCTGCAACTACAGGACAAGTCTGGTTGATGAGATTGCAACTAACTGAGGGTTAAAACCTACTTAATGCAAGGGTGTACTTACTTATGCCCTGCTCTCCTGTGAATATTATGGCATTGTTACCAATAAAAATATGATAACATGTAAATGTTTGGGTGGAATTAATTAAAGCAGACTCTGATTGATCCTTCTTGAGATTTCCGGGAAGATCCGACCATGTTTTATGATCAATTTTGACAAAAATGTAAGAAATTTCAAAGGGTGTACAAACTTTTTCCTGGGACTGTATTTTGGCCTTCCAGCTAAAAAAAAAAAAAACACGAATAGGGGAAATCACATTATTAGAATATTATAATAAAATCACCATTTTTTTTTGGCAGAATGGCAATGACCAAGTTGTAATGTATAACTAAAGATCCTGTGTATTGTTGTAGTAGTGTAATACTATGGAATTAAGGTTTTCGATTATGATAATGTTGCACATTATAAGACCACTGTATGTATTTCAACAATCCTATCCATGGAAAACAAAATTTATTGTTAAAGCATGTTTGTAAAAAGCTGTAATGATTGACAAACAATGGCCACTGTTGTCTAAACCTAGATACGTTGATGTGCATGGACAGGGCACATTGTTTGATACATAAAACTGAATTACTTCTTGTTTATTTACAAAATAAAAAATGAACTTACAACTTGAAAAAGTTCCACAAGGACACATTCTGAATCCGTTTAATACTTATGATGCTCCATCCTGTCATTGTTTTGTTGAAGTGACTCTGGACTGTGGCGTATTCTGCTGAAGACGTCTCCAGCTTTATTCTCTGCAAATAGAAGGAAGTCAGGAGGTTAATGCTAAAATAACAAACCTATTGTATCAAACTCCAATGGAAAATGAAAAAAAGGTTGCACCATGCATAGGTTTCTTTTTATTTACACAGACGCGCTTCGGCGCGCCGAAACGCGTCTGTGTAAATAAAAAGAAACCTATGCATGGTGCGACCTTTTTTTCATTTTTCAGTCTTACAATATTTTGGTCAGCACCCTTAAAAGGAAGAAAAAAACTGTTGGGTGACGCCTGCTCCAACCCTTATGAACATCAAACTCCAATGGGCCACAATCCAAATCCTCCCACTCCTTCCTGTGTTAAGTTGAAAAAAAAAAGAGACATTAAAAGCATTTTGTTTACTTTGCGCATTACTTTGTGCATCCTATGTGAACTTTTGATTGGGGTAATTTGGGTAGTTTGCGTTGTGATTCTGACATTGAAAGAAAAAAACGTAGAGGATTGCTAACAAATGTCTTTAGCCAATCACTAGCAATGAGTGAAAAAAAAGGTTTTGTGCAATCCTTCATATTGTATGAGAAATCGCTAAGAATGCATATATTCTGCCAGGGTATGTAAATATGACCACTGAATCTGGCCTGGCCTATAGAGCTCGAAAGTGACGTCACTTCCCCCGATTTCATGGGACCTCAACGGCGTTTTTAGCCGAAAATCGTAGCATGTAATCCAATGGCGGTATTAAAATGATATTTCGTTCCCCTTCGAGTTGTGCCACGAGCTCCACATATGTTGTATCTGATATTTTTGTTTATTTTTTCGTACGAACCCCCAAACTTTTTAGAAAGCTGTGTTTCTTCACATTTTTCATGCAAACGGCCTCGGAACAAAACATTGATGCTTCTGCATGAATAATCTTTATCTAGCCTCTTAAACAGCATATTTGGAGCCCAGCGCGTATAGTGACTGTGATCAGGGGCCTCATGTACGAAGCTCACTTATGGACAAAAAAGCTACTTAAGTTGTTTTCCACGGCCACGGTCAGATGTACTAAAACAGACTAGACGTGGAAAACTGCGGATCTCCACGCGAATTTCAGGGCTGCTGTGGAAGTTTCCGTAAGCGTGGAAGTTGTCGTAAGTGGTGCATTGCGTCTTTTTGGCGGCACTCAGAGGCATGCAGCGCAACTACATGTGTTGTACGCGGTCGGAAATATTGCAGAGATGCAGCCAGTTAAACGTGGATTTTAATGTTGAGGCGCGTGATTTAAAAAATGAAGAAAACCACCTCAATCATATTATTGTTGAGGCAGCTGGTTAAAATGAAACGGACTCATGGAACTATCCTGGAATTACAACGAAATTGGATGCCCATCAGCAGTATTATTTCAAGTATTTGGCAGCTATTAAACATTGAATATTTTCTGGATCTGCGTGTCTTCTCGCATTTGTTGGGAACGTCCTCACCGCAGTGCTTGTCTTTCTCTTTTAATAACACTAGGCCTACTGTAAAATTAGTCCATCCATTAACAGGTGATTTTATAGGCTAACTGAGTATTGGCTGCAAGTTATTCATAGGCCTACATGTGGCGTAGCCTACATGTGTCATCTTTCATATTTATACCTGACATAAATGTTTATTTCTCTGAAGCCTTGGCGACTGCCTCATCGCAATGTGTTTTGATGTAATGTCTTGTAAATATTAATTGTTGGGAAACCATTGTACTGCAGTATAACATGACAGATTTTTCTGCAGTCCTCACATTAAGTAGGCCTATTAGGCTACTGATGCCTGATTTTATACACGCCAAAGTAATTTTGTAAGGCGCGCAGCCTTTTTCCTTTTAAATTGTCTACCTCTGAAACAGCGCCTTCACCTCCCATGAAATATATTTCCCGCGTTCCCCTTCCCGCGTTCCCCTTGGGCCTGTGTGTGCTCGTGCATGTGCGCAAGATTTCACGTCAAAACCTGGTTACGCACTTATTGATGCATCCAGATTTTTTTGTCCGTAAGTAACTTCCAAGATTTTCGCGTCCGCACTTTCTTGGTAGGAAATCCACGCACTTTGTACATGAGGCCCCAGAAGATATTTACTCGCTACCTTGTTGTTAGATGGTCAGCTTAGGTCCCGTGAAATGCGGAACTAAGGGGCGGGACTTTCGCGCTCTATTGACTGTAATGCACTGTGGGTGTAGCCTCGCGAGCCATCCTACGTACTTCCGCCAAAGGATTGGCTCCACTACGGTAGTCTGGCTTTGCTCTTCTGTGGAGTGTCCAGATTGGTGGGATTTTGATCGCAACGCCCCCCATCTAATCTAATCAGAAAACAGCCAATAGGCTAAGCGAATAAGCGCCCCACGTGGGGGAGAAAGGGGGAGGACGCTCGTGACGATGACGAAAACGTCTGCGCCAATGGCTCTGGTCTGCGCTATGCTGTTGTTGAGTAACTGTCAGCGATTGGGTGAGAGCTGTCCAATCATTTCAAACCATAACTGAGTGCAAACTTCCCGCTTCCTGCAATCGCGTCAGATCACACAACTTCCAGACCATGAATACGAAATTAAATGGTAGTATTATGGGATCAGGGTTCCCACTCTTTTTCTAAACTCTTTTTCAAGGATATTTCCAGGACATTTCCAGGACTATTTTTGGATAATTCAGGACGGATATTTCATCCGTCGGACCCACAATTTGGACATACACAGCGACACACAATGCATTTTAGAGACAATGTGACTTTAAGGTTGAGAAATGAGTTGTAATGAATGAGTACAATGTGTTAGGGAAGAGGGTACGTCCAAATACGTCATAAGAGCATAGTATGGCATGGTCGCAAGGGGAGTCACTTTCTTCTTCTGCAGTTAGTACTAAGGAGACTAGTGATCATAGGAGGGATTACATTAAACACTGACAACTGGATCTCCTCTCTTGACCAATTTTGCGAAGTTACAGAGTTCAGATTTTATCCATTATGGCGTTGCACCCACTGACCATGAGCACAGTGTCTTTAAGCAATGTCCTCGGACTACACCTAACCCAATGCATTTTCCATTGAGTGATACTTCTTATCCAATGTACGTTATTTGCTTAGTACTGGCGGCAAGGTAGAATGCAATGCCACTACTGCCAAGGCTGGAGTGTGGAACAGGTCATAGGACATAATGAATTTGTGTCCGCTGTAATCAAGGCTGACTGACAGCTGTAGCAGCTTTTGACCAGGCCGGAACTAGCAGCAGCTCCTCGCACCCACAATGCAATTCAAATTGCGGAGTTTCCAGTGTCACAATTTTGATCGATCATGGCCTTGCATCCACTGTGCATGGTGTACCCGGGCTACGCCCCCGTACTACACCGTGGCCAATGCAATTTCCTGCGAATAACCGTTCTTATCCAGTCTATGTTCTTTGTCCAAAGGTATTGACCTGGGTTGCGGTTGAAGATCATCAGCTGTCCCGCTAGTAGGAATCTGCTGGAGCTTGGCGACCACACCCCTATGTCAAATTTCGCAAGCCCAGCACGTGCAGCCTCTGTTCAATTGAAATGCTTTCTGATCCACAAAACGTTTATTCGGAATTAAATGAAAGTGCAATGTAAACTCACATTAATGTCACATTCTCTCAGAAATTAATACCTTAATAGTCTCTCTCTTATCGCAAAAATGAGTGTACTTGGATTTAAATGCATTCTCCACAAGACTTGACTTTGACTTTTTTGCTCACCAACCATTGTGGCCAGTGGTTTCTGTCTTTCTGCAAGCCAGTTTTGTTGCCAGTTTCTTTTTCTCTGGAATATTCTTGCATACAAACAATTGATGCGACTACTGTGACTTGTCACACCAAAGATCAAACTAGCTTTCAAATTGGCTAGTGAGACTGAAAGCTCTGATCTCCAAAAAAGATAGCAGTACAATTTTTTGTAAGGAAGTGCTAGCACTGCCTATTTGTAGGCCTATTATGGCCGTAAGCAGGTTTTTGGGAGATATATAATGCCATGATATCAGCTAGCGACTTTTCAGCAAGCCAACTAGCGACTTCTAGCGACTTTTGGCAACACTGAGTCAAAGAATATGACTGTGTATAAGTGCAATCAAAGATGGCAACCTGACCAAACTGTGTGTGTGTGTGTGTGTGTGTGTGTGGACAATAATGTATTCAATAGGTGGATATAAATTGAATCGTCATGTCTAGACTCGGAGAAGAGTAAAAATTATACCACAAACAAAATCGGGAAAAAGTTGAAGGGAAAAAAATCCAGGACAAATATTTTTTCCAGGACATTTGGTGAATTTCCAGGACTTTCAAGGACTTGAAAACACATCTCTAAATTTCCAGGTTTTCCAGGACGTGTGGGAACCCTGCTGGGATGGTCAGGACCAGGCTACTGTAGGTGTATTCTGAAAGCAGAAATATTGTAAAATGTCTACTCTTACCTTATATCCTTGCGCAGGACGTGGACTAGGGTCCCAGTAAGATGGTAGGCCTTGGCTGGCGTACTTGTCACTGTACACAAATGAAAATGATACATAAGCAAATCCATATCAGATTTATTGCATTTTATTGGGCTACAAAGATGCCTACAGATTTTGGGCAAGTAGGCCTTCTTCAGGGACTTCAAGAGCAGGCTGATTGTTGGACATAAAAAAAAAACAGAGACATCAAACATATGGACTGGGGTCGGACGTGGTTTGGCAGATGGTTCAATCTGGCCTCAGACTTTGGTGTTTGGATCAGTGTTTGGATCGGAAGGCAGTGACTTGATGACTCCCCCACTACATAAACGGTCTCTGATCAGACAGGTTAGAAGTTACAAGTTAGCTGGTGAGGCTGTCGTTTCGAACGGCACTAACGAGTGCGTTGCCCTGCGCATTTGATGTTACGGCGATTCTATGGCGGGAGTTACGTTCATCACATTAGCGCTTAGCTTGCGCATGCTATTTGAGCGGTAAATGACCGCCAGACGGCGGAATCGTAAAAAAGGCTATAAATAGATCTAGCAACCACATATTTAGATACTACAATACGTTCGTTTATATGAGACATTTAATTCCAAATTAACTCACTTTAATTCTGAATAAAACTTAATTCCACTTTAAAAACTTACCCAACCATAATTCAAAACATTTCAAAAGTATTACTGTTTTGCGTAATAATTTGGAACAGAGCATTTTAATTTTTTAAAATTATTTTAAAAAGTACTGTTATCATTGGAAGGTTCATTCAAAAACGTTTTAATTGTACTCTAATGGCTGATGACTTGAAAATTATGATGAATGTCATTTATATTGATTATTTGGGGAAACAGCGAAAAATATCATTTGCGTGATAATGTGGAATGCGGTGTATACACGTCCCAAAATAACTTTAATTCTGAACTAATTAATTCCGAACTATTAATTCGGAATTAAAAACATCATGTAAGCCAGTAAAGTATACTTAACTTGACAATCCATTAAAATAACTCACGTGGCATTCTGGAACTTTGGTCGTCTTCTCACACGCCTGGCCTTCTTGGTGCTTGTGTTTATTTGCCGCATATCTACAAGGTGAATGCCACACACATACAACAGACACAACATCAGGACATACAGTACACTTCTCAGCCACTGTCAGGTCTAATGTATCTACTCACAGGGCAGTAAAAGTGGATTTGATGTGATATGGGAAACATTTCAGAGTAAAATAAGTTGGTTTTGGATAAACAAATAAATATGTCCATACATAATTACTGTACAGACATGGATAGATGTTTCCACATTGCATCGCATTAACTGCATAATGTACTGCACCTGAAAACCTCAGTTCATATTGATAATATCCAGCAGTGAATCTGAATGTTTTTTCAGCACGAAGAAATTGCCTCTCTAGCTCCTCACTGTTCTGTGGAGGAAAGCAAACAGTCACCGTTAATATATATTCATGTACACTTTATAAAACTGTGACTTTCCTGTTTCAAACTGTCACTATCCTTCAACTTCAGACAAGAATCCTCAAACTGTTACTATCCTGCAACTTCAGACAAGTATCCTCAAACTGTTACTATCCTGCAACTTCAGACATGTGTCTCATTCTTCACACATGTCACTGATGTCAGCTGTAAATGTAAATTAAGCTAACTGTAGCTAAAAGAGGCCAATAACATGACCATAAAAATAGATCATCAATCAATCAAAATGTAATTGTGTGGCATAATATCACAACTATACAGTTGGCCCAAAGGGCATTCCAATACACACATTATCACATTCACACACCAGCTCAGGAGGCCATAATTAAAGGGACACAGTGTAGTAAATGGTAAAAAAGGTATGCAACTATGCTGCTTATTGAAATTGGGCTGCCTATTGCCAAATTTGATCTTTACATGAAAGTTTACTAAGTATTAAGCAAATATTTTCGAGTATGGTCCAAGTACGGTCATTTTTGCAGCTAAAAATAAAATCAAAATGGCGGACCATGGAGAAGATCCCCCTTTTCATGTATGAAAAGTGCAATTTTTCCAGTCATAATGAAATCTTAGAATTTGATGCTGGTGGTAAGTATTAATGAAAAGGTAACATTAGTGAATGGGTAGCATGAAATCTGGAAATAAACAACTACAAATCTCACACAGTGTCCCTTTAATGGAGATATATGACTGCCCTTACCTCATACGGTTTCCATATGCCCCCATCGTCTTCCCAGTCCCAGACCCATGGGCTGGAGACCATGGTGCCACAATGAACCCCAGTCGATCCATAGGCCATTGTGTAGAAGTCTACGGGTAAGTACCCAGCACTGTAAAATGAGTCAATAATGTCAAGTCCATTCTAGGTGACAATACATGTCCAGTAGATGGGTCAGTGACAAATAAGGTTCTGTATTGTGATTCAAAAAGATCTTCATGAAGCATTTTAAATGAGTTTGAATGAGACAAAAATCCTACGGAAGCTGTTATTCAGACAATTCATACCACACTAATAGGCCATTGTGCAGAAGTCAGTGGGTAAATACCCAGCACTGTAAAAGGAATCAATAATGTCAAGTCCATTCTAGGTGACAAGTAGATATGCAATTACATTACATTACATTACATTGCATTTGGCAGACGCTTTATAACCAAAGCGACTTTCAAAAGAGGACATAATCAAGCCAACATCACAAGCAAATACAAAGTGCACAGGAAATATACAGAACAACAAGTGCAGTTGCAAAGAGGGGTTCGTTTTTTTTAAATTATTATTAATAAAGAGTACACACACAGCACACACACAAACACATACACACACACATACACACAAACTAAACTAAACATCATGTATGCAATTCAAGGACACCACCTGTGATATGGCACTGAAGATCCCTTAGGATCAGCCTGGAAAATCTGAATCGATAAAACTTTTTTTTTTTTTTAACAAAGTAAGCTACTTACCAGCTACAATGGAGCAGTCAAAAAGTTCAAATTCTATACAGAATGTTATAGAATTTCAATCTCTAGCCGGAATGGTATGGGAATTTACGGTGCACATGTCCACGATTGCAAGTCTACGGAGTGTGTACTGTCATCTGCTAGATGTGTATATTCTGAGTGCGTTACAATATGCGACCTTGCCTCCTCCACTTGTGCTTGTCTCCTCGCCCCGCCTCCTGGCCCCTCCTCCATGGAGAAACTGATAAAGTTTCCCAGCTGTCAGCCTAGCCACAACAACTTTTGAGGGACTGTTTTTCATTCACAATTGCAAATGAGAAGAAGGCTTTCAAATTGAGCTTTTGCAAGATATTGAAATATAATGCTGTGGTCAGTGATGTCATCATGACAGATTACTTCCTGGTACGATGAGACAAGCACAAGTGGAGGAGGCAAGGCCGCATATTGTAACGCACTCAGTAGGTGAATACGACTTCTATGCTGTCGATCAACATTGACGGAAGCACGTGAGCGAGAACTTGTTGTCACGATGTGGGTGTTATTAAATACAGCGCATTTGCACAAATATGAACGAGACGATGAGCTCGCACCGGTTTGCTCTACTAACACACCACGTGTGAGGAGTGGGGGGACAGGCAGTGAGGAGGAGCTGAAGTGGGGACCTGCGCAAACTTGTGTAGAGGTGTGAGACAAGACCCATGTACACACGTGAGTGAGTTGTTGACCAACCAGTTCATGGGCGCGTGACCTCGGAGGCAGTCCGCCGACGAGCGTTGAAGGGGATAAGCAACTGCAGAGGTTGCAAGATCTGACTGCAGCCGCATTCATCCCGCGATAGTTTTACACCATGTGACATGTCACCTCGTCAACGCAACGTCGATGAAATTTCGAAGTTTGACAGGAAATCTAACCGTCATGCAGCATTTTGATCCAGGGTGCATTGCTGTCTTCATGCGCATATCTGCGTTGATGTCATGTCGAATGTACTTACTGTCCTCCAACACAAACTGCCTAGCTGTCTGTGTCCTTTGTTCGCGCTAATCATGTGATCTGCGTCATGTGACTTACTTGATTGTTTTAAATCAGTAATCAGCCTGGATAATGTGAATTGATCAAACTTAAAATACAGCAGTCAAAATCCTGTCATCTGCTAATGATGTGATGTGTATATTGTCCTCCAACACAAACTGCCAAGCTGTCTGTGTCCTTTGTTCACGCTAATCATGTGATCTGTGTCATGTGACTTACTTGATTGTTTTAATCAGTAATCAGCCTTGATAATGTGAATTGATAAAGCTTAAAATACAGCAGTCACAATCCTCCAGAAAAGTTCTCTGACTGGGAATGCAAATTATTTAGAGAGAGAGAGAGAGAGAGAGAGAGAGAGAGAGAGAGAGAGAGAGAGGTTATGACTAAGACCCACACATGACAATGTCCTAAATGGAGCACTAAGTCACAGGACCCACTAGTTTGACGCCCTCTCGGTACTTCACATCAGAGATGTGGACTTGTGACTTGGACTGACTTGTGACTTGAATCACAAATGACTCGACTTGAGACTTGACTTGCCAATATTAGGAGTGACTTGTGACTTGACTCGACTTGTACGCTATTGACTTGAGACTTGACTCGACTTGACAGTTTTAGCTTGCAATGACTTGCAATTGTGCTCCAAGTCAATTTTGTGTGTGAAAAAAATGCATGAAAGAAAGAAAAATGATTGAATGATAAATGATTTACCTTCAACCATAGTCAAAAACCATGCTAAAAAAATATATGATCAATTGTGGGTTGCATGGTCACCCAAACAAACATGAAAGCTTGTCTGCAGCCATGCTGTAATGGTTAGGGAGTTGGGCTGAAGATCACTGAGTTGCAGGTTTGAATCCCACCCTTAAACCCACCTCTCCCTACATCTCCATCCATGACTGAAGTGCCCTTGAGCAAGGCACCTAAACCCACATTGCTCAAAGGACTGTCACCAGGGCTCTAAATTAACACCAGCCAACCGGCCAAATGCTGGTGAAAATTCAGTTTGGCTAGTAAAGAAGAAAACTTACTAGCCACTTTGACCCATTAGTAAGTGCCTGTTTGGCTAGTAGGCTTAACATCTACTAGCCATTTTGGCTGGTGATGAAAAAAGTTAATTTAGAGCCCTGACTGTCACCAATATGTGCGTTGGATAAAAGATAAAAGTAATTTAATGAATAGGTATGAATAGGTAAGCAAATCCATATGAGATTTATTTAGTTTTATTAGGCTACAAAGACGCCTACAGATTTTGGGCAAGTAGGCCCAAATACTGTTGTCATTGGGAGGTTCATTCAAAAGCGTTTTAATACTCTATTGGCTGATGACTTGAAAATTATGATGACAGTCATTTATATTGATTATTTTGGGGAAAGCAGCGAAAAATGTCAATGGCAAAATAACTTTAATTCTGAACTAATTAATTCCGAACTATTAATTCGGAATTAAAAACATCATGTAAGATAGTAAAGTATACTTAACTTGACAAGCCATTAAAAGAACTCACGTGGCATTCTGGAACTTTGGTCGTCTTCTCACACGCCTGGCCTTCTTGGTGCTTGTGTTTATTTGCCGCATATCTACAAGGTGAATGCCACACCAAACAACAGACACAACATCAGGACATACAGTATACACTTCTCAGCCACTGTCAGGTCTAATGTATCTACTCACAGGGCAGTAAAAGTGGATTCGATATGATATGGGAAACATTTCAGAGTAAAATAGGTTGTTTTTGGATAAAGAAATAAATATGTCCATACATATTTTACTGTACAGACATGGATAGATGTTTCCACATTGCATCGCAGTAACTGTATAATGTACTGCACCTGAAAACCTCAGTTCATATTGATAATATCCAGCAGTGAATCTGAATGTTTTTTCAGCGCGAAGAAATTGCCTCTCTAGCTCCTCACTGTTCTGTGGAGGAAAGCAAACAGTCAGCGTTAATATATATTCATGTACACTTTATAAAACTGTGACTTTCCTGTTTCAAACTGTCACTATCCTTCAACTTCAGACAAGTATCCACAAAAACTGTCACGATCCTGCAACTTCAGACAAGTATCCACAAAAACTGTCACGATCCTGCAACTTCAGACACGTATCCTCAAACTGTTACTATCCTGCAACTTCAGACACGTTTATTTCAACTGACACTAGCCTGCTTCAAACTGTTACTATCCTGCAACTTCAGACATGTATCTCATTCTTCACACATGTCACTGATGTCAGCTGTAAATGTAAATTAAGCTAACTGTAGCTAAAAGAGGCCAATAACATGACCATAAAATAGATCATCAATCAATCAAAATGTAATTGTATGGCATAATACCACAACTATACAGTTGACTCAAAGTGCTTTACAATACACACACTCACATTCACACACCAGCTCGGGAGGCCATAATTAAAGGGACACAGTGCAGGAAATGGTCAAAAAAGGTACTGCAACTATGCTGCTCATTGAAACTGGGCTGCCTATTGCCAAATTTGATCTTTTCATGAATGTTTACTAAGTAATAAACATTTTTTTTCTAGTATAGCCCAAGTACAGTCATTTTTGCATTTCTGGAAATTCAAAATGGCAGACCATGTTGAAGATCCCCCTTTTCATGTATGAAAAATGCAATTTTTCCAGTCATAATGATTACTTAGCATTTGACGGTGGTGGTAAGTATTCATGAAAAAGGTAACATTAGTGAATGGGTAGCATGAAATCTGGAAATAAACAACTAAAAATCTCACACAGTGTCCCTTTAATGGAGATATATGACTGCCCTTACCTCATACGGTTTCCATATGCCCCCATCGTCTTCCCAGTCCCAGGCCCATGGGCTGGAGACCATGGTGCCACAATGAACCCCAGTCGATCCATAGGCCATTGTGTAGAAGTCTACGGGTAAGTACCCAGCACTGTAAAAAGAGTCAATAATGTCAAGTCCATTCTAGGTGACAATACATGTCCAGTAGATGGGTCAGTGACAAATAAGGTTCTGTATTGTGATTCAGACAATTCATACCACACTAATAGGCCATTGTGCAGAAGTCAGTGGGTAAGTAGTACCCAGCACTGTAAAAGGAATCAATAATGTCAAGTCCATTCTAGGTGACAAGTAGATATGCAATTACATTACATTACATTACATTGCATTTGGCAGACGCTTTATAACCAAAGCGACTTTCAAAAGAGGACATAATCAAGCCAACATCACAAGCAAATACAAAGTGCACAGGAAATATACAGAACAACAAGTGCAGTTGCAAAGAGGGGTTAGTTTTTTTAAAGTTTTTTTTAATTAATAAAGAGTACACACACACACACACACACACACACACACACACACACACACACAAACTAAACTAAACTAAACATCATGTATGCAATTCAAGGACACCACCTGTGATATGGCACTGAAGATCCCTTAGGATCAGCCTGGAAAATCGGATTTTTTTTTTTAACAAAGTAAGCTACTTACCAGCTACAATGGAGCAGTCAAAAAGTTCAAATTCTATACAGAATGTTCTAGAATTTCAATCTCTAGCCGGAATGGTATGGGAATTTATGGTACACATGTCCACGATTGCAAATCTACGGAGTGTGTACTGTCATCTGCTAGATGTGTATATTCTGAGTGCGTTACAATATGCGACCTTGCCTCCTCCACTTGTGCTTGTCTCATCGCCCCGCCTCCTGGCCCCTCCTCCATGGAGAAACCGATAAAGTTTCCCAGCTGTCAGCCTAGCCACAACAACTTTTGAGGGACTGTTTCAAATTGAGCTTTTGCAAGATATTGAAATATAATGCTGTGGTCAGTGATGTCATCATGACAGATTACTTCCTGGTACGATGAGACAAGCACAAGTGGAGGAGGCAAGGCCGCATATTGTAAGACACTCATTGTCCTCCAACACAAACTGCCTAGCTGTCTGTACCCTTTGTTCGCGCTAATCATGTGATCTGCGTCATGTGACTTACTTGATTGTTTTAAATCAGTAATCAGCCTGGATAATGTGAATTGATCAAACTTAAAATACAGCAGTCAAAATCCTGTCATCTGCTAATGATGTGATGTGTATATTGTCCTCCAACACAAACTGCCAAGCTGTCTGTGTCCTTTGTTCGCGCTAATCATGTGATCTGCATCATGTGACTTACTTGATTGTTTTAATCAGTAATCAGCCTGGATAATGTGAATTGATGAAGCTTAAAATACAGCAGTCACAATCCTGCAGAAAAGTTCTCTGACTGGGAATGCAAATTATTTAGAGAGAGAGAGAGAGAGGTTATGACTTAGGTGCTGTTTCCACGTAGCAGGATATTTTTTTAGCAGGGTATTTTTTTCTCCTGCTACGTGGAAACGCAACATGTGGATAAAAAAAATCCTCCATTGTAACAAATGCGTTTCAGACCCCTAAACAGGATATTTTTTTCTCCTGCTATTTTTTTCTCCTGCACCTGGATTTTTAAATATCTGCTACGTGGAAACGGAAGGCCAAAACCAATGCAAAACCAATACAAGCAGGAGAAAAAAATATCCACATATAAAAATATCCAGCTACGTGGAAACGGCACCTAAGACCCACACATGACAATATCCTAAATGGAGCTCTAAGTCACGGGACCCACTAGTTTGACGCCCTCTCTGTACTTCACATGGTTAATCAAACATTTCAAACAAGCGATTTAAAGGACCACTTCAGTCAATTTCAATATGCTGTTGTATTGCTCACGCTATCCTTGACTTGTCAGTACCTGGTGATGCCACATTTTTCGGCTAAGCCCTTTCCAAGATATGAGCTATTCTAATGGGGACAGCGTTTGTTTACATTTTTAAAAAAATGAACATAGGCCTATTCCCATAAGGTACCGCTGTTTGCTAGTTGTCTGCTGATGTTGTATAACCTTTCTGATGTTTTTGGGAATAAATAAAAATGTTTTTATGAAATGTAAACAAAGAGCTGTCCCCATTACAATGACCAAGATCTCGGAAAAGGCTGAAGAAGAAGAAAAAAAACCCTCAGGTACTGACAAGTCCAGGGTAGTGTGAGCATTACAACTGCATGTTGAAATTGACTAAACTGGTCCTTTAGGGTTAGGGTTAGGGTTAAGGTTATGGTTAGGTTTAGGTTTAGGGTCGTATGACGTAAGCGGTAAGTACCGAAAGGGCGTCGAACTAGTGAGTCCCACTAAGTCACGCCCTCTACTTCCTGGTTCATGGGGCAGTGGGAGTCAGATAATGATTATTCGGCTTGAAAATGGGTGATTTTTGGATTTGTGGTGCATAGGTGGCGGTCCAAGGTTGGGATTGGTATAAAAAACCCCACTAATTTTCAAGTCCAGTCATTATTTTTTGACTCCCCCTGCCCCATGAACCAGGAAGTAGAGGGCGTGACTTAGGTGCCCCATTGCCACAGAACGTCTCCAGCAGGGCTTGACACTGGCACCTGCAAACCGGCCAAATGCTGGTAAAAGTTGGCTGTGGCTGGTAACAATGTCAGTGTCACTAGCCAACTTGGCAGGTAGCTTATTATACGGTACATATGACATATCAGAATAACGTATATTCTGCACTTTGCCCCTTGTGTATCAATTGTTGTATTTAAGTTCAAGAAAAAGCTCAGTCATTCAGTTTCTATGTGTTTGTTTTATTTCCGTGTAGTTCTAGAAACCCATGCACTCATCGTCTTGCTTTAAGCACCTCATCTTCTGAGGTAAAATGTACAACGTCATGATGAACAATTAAAATAAAATTTTTGGCTTGTAGAATAGCTGGATGGCTAGTGACTTGGGAAAATCACTGATCATAAGACAAGTACACGGGTCTGCTGGTTACTCAGTTACTTGTGTTGGATGGAAACTGTGTTTCTTTGTTTTACTTTTACTTTTGACACCTCTGGCCATACGCATGGCCCAACCAGACTAGAACATAGGTCTTAGAAAAATCACAAGTACTCCGCCTGACCCTTGGTAACCGAAACTCGTTTCAAAACCTCACATGCTCTGATTTCAGATGCCACCTATGTAACCCTCGCTCACCGCTAAGACACGTTTACTGCCAGCTAAATGCAATGGGGAAGGGGGTTACATTAGCATGCACAGTTAGCCTGCTACTTTTAAATATGATCACCTGGGGCTAATAGCCTCCACATGGCTTAATCCATTCCTGTTGTCAGTCCGCTTGAGGTTTTGGCTTGGGAAAGGTGAAAAAATTAAGCCCCAATCAAACTTCACATGGTGTCGGACGTAACGGTGCCATAGGCACACGTTTTATGTCTCCCTGAAATCGATGTTTTTGACGGACCTCCGTCAAATTCTATACTCCTTAGTTACCATTGCTGAGCTCGGATTGGTTGGTGGCCGTTTGTGGGAGGGGTTTTGCGAAAGGTTAATTGCGCAGCTCCAGAGAACTTAGAACACAGGGAGAAGATTGACACAGATTGGTTCCCATTGTAGCCAGTTAGCTTTGCATGCATACTGCAGTTCCT
Source organism: Engraulis encrasicolus (assembly GCF_034702125.1). Lineage (NCBI taxonomy): Eukaryota > Metazoa > Chordata > Actinopteri > Clupeiformes > Engraulidae > Engraulis > Engraulis encrasicolus. Next base: position 46,491,555 of record NC_085871.1, on the reverse strand, counting down.
ATGGAGTGTCCACTAGTTGGCGAGCATTGTCTTTCATGTGGGTAAATGTATGGAATGGAAACGGGAGCCCACATGCTAAATACATTGCTACTGCAATTTCCAGTCACAAATCTCATCAACAAAACATTCCTGGTAAGCACTATGGCTGGTGTTTAACAATAGGCTGTATTGACAAATCTTTCAGGTGTGTAGTTTTACAGCAGGGAAGAAGATTCCGACCTGTACTCGCTAGCATCCCGCTAATGTTTATGGGTTTGGCCTCATAAAAATTAAGCTTTGAGACCCAGTATATAATAATCTAGTGGCGCAAAATAATCGAAACGCTACTCAAATGAGGTCTTATTATTTCTAGCTTCAAACTGCATATTAATATTTCAGGGCAAAAAAAAAAAAAAAATTACAAAAAATATAATAGTAGTAAACTCCAATGACACCCGTTCATTTTGCACTTAAATTGGATTAGGGTTAGTCAGTTGTGGCTAGTAGCTAGTTCCGTGAGTTCCCCCTGGTGGCTCACAATTAGAGGCTCGCCTGCGTCTCATGACGCTTGACGGTACATACACACACAGACGGCACGTTTCCTTAATGTCTCCGTGAGCAGTGCGAGTCCGAGAGGTTCAAGGGCTGCCTTTCACACTGCACAGTCAACGTGCACGTTCTATCCACGGGCAGCAGCCATTCATTTTCAACGGGAGCCGCGCATTGAACGCAGACGTCCGCGCAGGAAAATAGACTCGAGTTCTGTCTTCAAGGAGCAACGCGGACATGTCCGGTGCAGTGCTTACACCGCGTTATAGTTTGCAAGGCATGATTTGTTTTCATGCATTAACCATTTCGGACTGATAACGAACACGTTCTGTGGACCTACTGTGGATGTCCACGCCGTTGGTGTGTGCATGTACCTTAAGGTTCCCGCTACCTCAAACTCCAAAAAGCTCTCATGGATTTCACCATAGTAATAACAGGAGCGTACCTATGTTCCCCGGGTCCTATATTCCCCTGTCTTTGTATGGGAAGGGGGAACATAGGTAGCCTCGCGACGCCATCCTCTGTACTCCACTCAAAGATTTTGGCTCCGCACATCGTCTGGCAAAAGCCTCGAGCTCGGTTCTCTCAGTGTTTCGCCAATCAGCAAACAGATGAACTCATTACATTACATTACATTACATTGCATTTGGCAGACGCTTTATAACCAAAGCGACTTTCAAAAGAGGACAAAATCAAGCCAACATCACAAGCAAATACAAAGTGCACAGGAGATATACAGAACAACAAGTGCAGTTGCAAAGAGGGGTTAGTTTTTTTTATTATTATTTTTTTTAATAAAGAGTAAATAACAAGCACACACACAAACACACACTCACAAACTAAACTAAACTAAACATCATGTCAGGAGTCAGCCCTGGGGCAAGGTCAGTCAAGTAGATTTTCTCGAAAGAGGAATGTCTTTAGTTGTTTCTTGAAGGCTGTAAGAGATGTGCTTAGTCTTGCTGCCTCTGGGAGACTGTTCCACCACTTGGGTACCACAACGGAGAACAACCTTGACTGGGAGTACCTAGAACGACTGGATGGCAGAGCTAGACGGCTTGTGCTGGATGAGCGGAGTTCTCTTCCAGTAACATAAGGCGTTAGTAGGTCCTTCAGATAAGCTGGGGCCGTTCCTGTGATGGTTTTGAAGGCAAGGGTCAATGCCTTGTGCTTGATCCGGGCGGCGATCGAACTCAATAAATAGAGGAGTAACATGGGTCCTTTTGGGTTGATTGAATATCAACCGTGCCGCCGCGTTCTGGATCATCTGCAGAGGCTTTAGCGCACAAGCAGGTAGACCTGTCATGAGTGAGTTGCAGTAGTCAACGCGGGACAGGACCGTGGCCTGGACCAGTCGTTGTGTAGAATATTGTGTCAGCACAGGTCTGATATTCCGTACGTTGGACATCTGGACAAGCTCCGTTACTGATTGGTTAAGGTAACTTATATTAACATTTTCATTTTGTTATTTGTATGCTTTTGCGACGCTATAACGTTATTCTGAGTTTTCAAATTGTGCCCTTCCCTTAAAACCATCCCTAAACCTAACCTGTTGTAATGCAATGTTACTGAGTTGCAAATTTGTGCCCTGACCAAAACTATCCCTTGACGGTGCTTACACACCTGCAAGCGCGAGACGTCTACTTAATGTGTCCGATATCAGTCCGAAACGGTTATAATTAGAGATGTCCGATATTAGCTTTTTAGCCGATATCCAATATGCCGATATTGTCCAACTCTCAATTTTCGATTCCGATATCGGCCGATACCGATATCGATATATGCGGGTTATTTTTCCTCAAAACAAATTTTAGGTAACATTACACATCTCCTGTTGTGGAACAAAATATGATTATTTTTATTGTAACGCCCCACTAGATGCATTCTCAAATTCAACAAAGCTTTCCAAATATTAACATCGTCTGTGTTAAATAGGAAATTAATTAAGGAGAAAAGTGTACAGCAATTCAAGCATTATTATATCGGTTTTCATAGGTCAAAAATCCGATATTACATTTTTATGTATTATCAGGTCGATAATATCGGACATCTCTAGTTAGAATACATGATAACAGATCATGCCTTGCACACAGGAGCGCGGTGTAAGTGCGCGCGAGCGGCAGACCGAACATGTCCACGATGCTCCTTGAAAATAGAACTGGAGTCTATTTTCCTGCGCGGATGTCCGCGTTCAATGAACCGAAAGAGACAGTCCTTCACTACTTTTCCGGGTGGTACTGGACTCTAGGGGTGCCAACAGGTGAGTGCAGACTCCATTTGGACTCCAAGACATGCATGAAAAACGTTGAAAGTTTGAATTCTCTGTCAAAGTAAGTACACTCAGAAGAACAGTACGGGGCGTTGCCTGAAGACACGAGTGGATGGAAAATTAACTCCCTTGCGCATGGTCAGTGGGTGCGACACCGTGATGGATACAATTTCCGTACTCCGCAAAATACGGACACTCTGCAAAATGTGCAGAAAGAGGATATCTGGTTGTCAGTGTTCAGTTGGTGGGCAAATTAAGTGCAGCTGTTGGTCAGCAGTAATTGCTGGGGGTAACTAAGGACTGCTGACAAACATTTACGCAGTCCTATGACCTGTTCCACACTCCGACCCTCGTGGAAGTCATCCATCATTCCGTACAACGCTGTTATGACGTCAGTAAACCCTCCTATATATCTACTCTCCTTGGTCAAAGTCCATGGTTCTTGGAACTATACACTCCAACTTATAACACATTTCAGTCATTAATTAATTAATAGGCATGCCATAGAGCAGCTCAAGACATTTTATGAAAAGTGTAGTAAGAGTGAAAAGTGTCGTAAGAGTGAAATGTTTTATCATGTTTACTATTGGCTATCACTATCAATATTGTGTTTCAGGTTTTTCAACAGACTGAAATACCAATTCCTTGGTGGTATCCGAAACAGGCGCATTGATGACCTTATTCATGTCCTGCTGATATATCATTCTTATTTTTCATATCATTATTTTTTACCATGTTTTCATCTTAATGTTTTAAATGTTCTTTGGCTCTAATTTCTTTCGTATTTCCCATTTTTTAGGATTAGTTTTTTTGTTAAGCACATTGAGTTGCACCTGTGTATGAAATGCGCTATACAAATAAACTTGCCTTGCCTGCTTGGGTAGGACATACTTGCCAAGGAATACTTTGCGGTCATGTGAGACCTCCAGTGGGGGTCAGCTCTATGTTCCCACAGCCCATTGGTCCCATAGCCCAATAGTCCCACAGCTTATTCCTGCCACTCCATGTTCCCAAATTTTTAAGAAATTATTCGTGTATAGGCCCTATGTTCTACAACTCCATGTACCCACATTTCTGGGTAAACTAAGAGAGCGTGCCTTTAGAACATAGGGCCTTAATTTGAATAAATTCTTAAAAATCTTAGTGATATGGGACCAATGGGCCGTGGGAACATACACATGCTCCCCCTGCAGTGCGCTGGACGGGTGAAGAATATAGCCGATCATTGCCCCTCTTCACAAAGAACTCATGAAAGACTGGTGATTCCTCAAGACAGTGCTGAAGTAGGCCCATCACTGACTAGCGCCAGTGTTGCCAAAGGAAAATCAGCCAAAGTCGGTATTGGCTCGCTGAAAAGTCGCTAGGTGACGTCATGACGTTACGCATGACGCCACAGTAGCCTCAGACGACTTTGTTGCTGTCGACCAACATAGACGAAGCACGTGAGCGAGAACTTGTCACAATGTGGGTGTTATTAAATACATCGCATTTAAAGGGACACTGTGTGAGATTTTTAGTTGTTTATTTCCAGAATTCATGCTGCCCATTCACTTATGTTACCTTTTTCATGAATACTTAACACCGGCATCAAAATCTAAGTATTCATTATGACTGGAAAAATTGCACTTTTCATACATGAAAAGGGGGATCTTCTCCATGGTCTGCCATTTTGAATTTCCAAAAATAGCCATTTTTAGCTGCAAAAAATGACTGTACTTAGACCATACTAGAAAATATTTGTTTATTACTTAGTAAACTCTCATGTTAAGATCAAATTTGGCAATAGGCAGCCCAGTTTCAATGAGCAGCATAGTTGCAGTACCTTTTTTGACCATTTAAAGTCGGCCACAAATATGAACAAGACGATGAGCTCGCACCAGTTTGCTCTACTAACACACCACGTGTGAGGAGTGGGGGGACAGGCAGTGAGGAGAAGCTGAAGTGGGGGCCTGCACAAACTTGTGTAGGGGTGTGAGACAAGAGAAGGGTGAGAAGGGAGTGACCTCTGCTTGGCAGCCGTAACACATGGCGTTGAACCATCACGGGAACAAAAGTTTTGTCAAGCAGCCACGCAGTACCAAAAACCAACTGCTGGGCAGACGAACTCCATGATGTGAGGAATCTGCCGTGATTGGTGTTCATAGCTCATGTGATTCATGTGTGTGTAGTAGAACGTGCTTAATTTGCTCGACGGTCAGAGTAGTAGTTGCGCGCCTGACGTCACACCATATAATAAGCAGTGGTGGAAAAAGTAAAAGTACAACTTTCCAAACTTTCCAACACAGGTAACTTATCTGATTAAAGAGTAGACCAATGTACTTGTCTTACGATAAGCTGATTCTGCACAGGTTGGGTTGAGTTTGTGGTGGGTCCTTGTTAGGTTTTTATTGTTTTTCAGTAATAACAAAGTCTATCTCAATAGGTAGGTAAAATGGAGTAAACAGTGTAACAGCTATGTAATAATATGTAATCACCTTTTGATCAAATATTTTCCTGCGTGATTGCAAACGAGCCTATTGAAGGGGATCGGCAAATGCAGAGGTTGCAAGATCTGACTGCAGTCGCATTCATCCTGCGATAGTTTGACACCATGTGACATGTCACCTCGTCGACGCAACATCACCGAAATGTTGAAGTTTGACAGGAAATCTAACCGTCATGCAACTCTTTGAGCCAGAATGCATTGCTGTATCTCGAAAAAGCTTAGTGTCACGCACAACCATTGGCATGCAAACTTGCCACCTTTTGGCGAAATTTGTCGTTTTGAAATCAAAATGGGTCATTTATGTGAATCGTGCAGATCCGAGGAGAACATTCTCTCTGATGAACAATACCTGGACTGACGAGAGAAACCGCATGACCGTGCCTACCCTGAAAGCGCTGCTGGTCACACGTGTCAACTTCGACGACACATGCGCTCAGTTTCATTCCAGAATCTCAGCCAACAAAAGGATGCTAGAAAAGATCCATGCCTCTGCCAAATACAGTTCGTAGGTCCTAGGACCTATGTGTGAGGAAAATTTAAACCAGTTCACAAGAGCCTATTTTGTTGATGTTTTTTTCTATAGGCTATCCTATAATTCTTTGTGTGTGTGTGTGTGTGTGTGTTATGTTGCCCTGTTTTTGTGTTGCTGTTGCACTGTTGTTGCTTTTTGCACATTTATGCACATTAAAGTTTTCAAGTTTGCACATATTCTTGATTCACCAATTACTTCATTCAGTTGTTGGGAATGATTATGGCTGATTCAGGCTATGTTGAGGGCCTATCTACTTTCTCATGCCAGTGCATACAATTTGAGAGATCTTACATAGCCTATGCATTAGGCTTATTCTTGATGTTCTAACTAGGGATGCACCGGATCCGGATCCGGCAGGATAACAGGGTTTTTCACAGGATCCGAGGATCCGGTAGCCGAGGCTTTTCAGTCAAAATAGTTTGAGCCAACGTGATAAAAAGGGCCCACGTGTGCGAGTAGGCTATGTGTTTCAACCCTTTCGTAGGATCCGGTATCCGGATCCGGCAGGATCTTAAGCAGTGGATCCGGTATCCGGCAGGATCCTAAAAATCAGGATCCGGTGCATCTCTAGTTCTAACAAACAGATTAAATAAATAGCCTGTATGTTTAGGCTTTATTTGGCCAATGGATAGCCTGACTTATCCTCAGCCATTACAATGACCCTGTTGTTTGACCATAATTTAAATGACCCGTAAAGCCCTATGCAACCTAGTTTTGTTTTATATCATGTGAGATGTCTTTATCAACAAGATGACTGTATCATACACACCGAATGTCACATTTAGCCTACTTAAAAAAATGTAAATGTTGTTTTAGATCATAAAAAATGAGGAAGTGAGTCAGATGGGATTTGCCATTCCTCACCCTAAAATTGACTAGAATGCAGGAAAATGCATCTATAAAATCAACATTTTCTGGGGGAGGGCCCCCAGACCCCCGCCCAAAAAAAGGTTTTCCCGGTATGTGTGTCCCGGTTTCAGACCACAGAAATCTGGTCACCCTATGCTACCAACAACTCTGTTCCGGTCTGTCCGGAAGAGGTCTTGATCCAGCTCTCCAACCGGATCGTCCGGGTTTTATATCAGCTCTAATGGTCAGTGGGTATGGCGCCATGATGGATACAATTTGGACTCGGTCGTAAAATCGGTCGAAAGAGGATATCTGGTTGTCAGTGTTCCGCTTTAGCTTTAGCCAAATTAACTGCAGCTGTCGGTCAGCATTAATTGCAGAGGATAATTAAGGACAGCTGACAAACATTCACTATTGTATCCTATGACCTGTTCCACACTCCGACCCTGGCAGTAGTGGCTTGCACTTAACAATGCTTCCAATTTGACCGTAGAAGAATAAATTTGGACTCCTCTCGCCATCATTTCGTACTATGCTCTGATGATGTCTGCATACTCTCTGATCTCTAGCTCCTTGCTATGCACGCAAGTGAGAAATATCATACCTACTCAAACAAGTGGAAAGGGAGAACATAGAAAATCATAGTTATAGCGTTGTAAAACTGGGTAACGCTTTATTTTACGGTACAGTATTTACTATGTACTTTCTGGGTAACAACTCTGTAACAGAGAGAAGTTACATGGTACCTAGAATGTAAAAAAGGGGGTAATTATGATGTAAATACTATGTAATTACAGGGGGAAAACTCAAAACTTACCATGAAATTACACTGTGTATTGTCTGGGTGACAATTGAGTAACAGAGAGAAATTAGATGGTATCTAAAATTTAAAAGGGGGTAACTACAAAGTAAATGCTATGTAATTGAGAAGAAAATATATCATGAACTACTATGAAAGTACGGTGTATTTTCTGGGTAATTACTGTGTGATGGCAATTTAAAAAAGGATGAAAGTACTACCTATTTACCTGTTTGTTTTACAGCAATACCACATTTGCAGTCATTTAATTACTAGGTTAATGTGCTGCTCTGGATGATAATTACACAACTCTAAAGTCAGAACTTACAAGGTAATTGCCCCAGTATTTAATTGTAGTTACTGTGTTTATCACCATACATACCCATTTATTGCATGGGCAAATGTGGTACTTACCTGACAAAACAATTGCTGGTGTCACACATTGCCATTGGGCTTTTGTCTTCATTCTTGTAGCCGTTGAGTCAAAAGTGTTTGGTAAGTACATGGTAGGTTTCTGCACTGATTCCAAGTAACATATATTTATTTACCAGGTAAAGAAGGGAAAACTGTACTGTAAAGTAAAGCGAACGCTCTTACCAAAGTATTACCAATTTCTTACCACACAATTAAACTTGTTTCATATATCATGTAAGTACACGGTAAGTTTCTGCACTGTTACCGAGTTACAGATAATCATTTACCAGGTAAAGAAGGGGGAAAAATACTTACATCAAAAGCAAATCAAAGCATTATTGTGGAAATCAATATTTTTTTTATTGTGTTTTGAAGCAGACTTATTTGAGCCATTAAGTGAACGATGACTCTCGCGACCACTTTCACGGTCGGTCCGCTGAGAACCCCTTTTGAAAGAGCGGCCCGTTACGAGTGTCCAGACAGTTCTCAGACGAAAAAAAACGAACAGCAGATATAAGACATTTAAGGTGCACTGTGTAACCGCAGAGATACACCAGCGGCGATCTGAGCGAGTCGAGCGACGGAAGTAATTGACTTTGTATTGAGCCGAGAGACAAAAGCGATTCTGGAGACTAGAGCGATTTGCGCGACGAGCGCGACAATTTGAAGTTGAAATCTTTTCAACTTTCTATGACGCGGTTCGGCGACAAGCCGCGACAGCCAATGACTGTATAGAGGTCAGTGACCACAGCCAATGGGAATGCTTGAATGCTTTGCCTTCTGCCTGTACGGACATACTCTTGTCTCCTCAATCGCTCGTATCGCTTGCTGCTACACTCTGTCGCTTGAATCGCGTCACCGCTGGTGTATCTCTGCGGTAAGATTGTGGCAAACGACAGTATTGCAACTATGCTGCTCATTGGGACTGTGCTGCTTATTGCCAAATGTTATTATGTTTAGGTAATAAACTAATATTTACTATTATGAACAAAGTATAGTAAGTTTTGCAACTAAAAATGCCTGTTTCTGGAAATTAAAAAAAAAAATGGAGAAAATACCCCTTTTCATTTTTTCATTGAAAAATGCAGTTTGCTGTCATAATGCCTAGGAATTGAAAAGTGGTATTCATGGAAATGGAAACTATGAAGAATAGGCAGCATGAATTCTGGAATGAAATAATAATTTAAATAAAAAATAAAAAACAGTGCACCTGTGTGTGTATGTGGAACAAGGCAGCCATCCGAGTTGGCTGCAGAAATAGACTCATCAGTCCAGGCAATACTTTCTCCAGTCTTGTATTGTAAAAAATGTAGGCCTGGTCTGATGAGTCTTTATATCTGCTGCCAACTACGGCAGTGCAAATTTTACCTCCATGCTAGCAATTCACAGCTGGTCCCATAGAACTCAATGTTAATTGCGAGCTTGGAGGTCAAATTTGCACTGCCGTAGTCAGAGAACGGCAGGAAGTACAGGAGAAAGGTAAAACCCAATAACTTAAAGGGGTATGCCACTATTTTGGGGCTTAATACAGTTAAAATCGTTGGCCAGGGTTTATAAAGGTGGTAAACTGTCTTATATACACCAATTTTAAATATGATTGATAGTTTTCAAAAATCAATGATTGCCTAAACTAAAACTTAACTTAACTCAAGGGGAGGTGTAACATGAGCTCATTCCCAAACATGGGACAGTATCAGTTTAAATGCTAATGTTGCTGTCCAACAGCAAATCAAGGAGCAACCCTATCTAAACTTAGGTGCTGTTTCCACGTAGCTGGATATTTTTATATGTGGATATTTTTTTCTCCTGCTTGTATTGGTTTTGCATTGGTTTTGGCCTTCCGTTTCCACGTAGCAGATATTTAAAAATCCAGGTATAAAAAGCAGGAGAAAAAAATATCCTGTTTGGGGGGCTGAAACGCATTTGATACAATGCAGGATTTTTTTTATCCACATGTTGCGTTTACACCTAGCAGGAGAAAAATACCCTGCTAAAAAAATATCCTGCTACGTGGAAACAGCGCCTTATTGGCAACAGGCAGGAGTTGAACATTGTTCTTCTTCTCCTTGACCTGCTGTTGTACAGCAACATCAGCATCCATGACTGCCTTAACCTGCTTGCAATAGTCGTTTAACGTTCCAGTGGTGAATTCTGGCATCAGGTCGGGAGACACCAACTGCAATTCTGCAATTATGTTGGTGAGCGCAATTGTGTTCTTGTCAATCTCGTGCCTTCTGCAAGAAACTTGAACTCTCCTTGTTTTCTGGTACGTGTCCAGCACAATCTTGTAACCATGCTAGACGTCATCCGGTGTTGCCGCTGAAAGACATAAAACAAAATACAGAAGTTAATAAATAGCCGATAGAGACAATAGCCGACAATGACTCGTCCCCTCCTCACCTCTCCTCCTCAATTCATTCCTCTCAATCTTTTTGTTTAAAGTCCTTTCTTTTCCTTTTAAGGTCGGTTAAGTTAGGCAGTCAGGTAATTTGCCGAAAGACTCATTATTTTTATTTTGAGGAGGGGAAGTTGGATTTAAGTCATGATAATAGGGCTCTTTTATTCTTCCTCTACCCCAGACAAACTTATTTTTCGTCTCCTGTGTTGAACTAGGCGTAGGACCCCGTATTTGTTATTCTTTGACATTCTTGAAAATCAAAAGTCGCCACTCTTTTCCCCGAACTGGTTTACCCCGGTCTTTATTTTTCACATTTTTCTTCTTGGAGCAGGCGTCACTCTTAATTATTACAGTCTCTCTGAGGGTGCTGGCCCAAATTTCAAATTCAATGTTTCAAGAAGGAGGCCGCACCTTGCATAGTAGTGTTTTTTATTGCACAGACGCGTTTCGGCGTGTGCCTTCTTCAGTGTGCAAAGTGTGATGTCCGCGTGTTCGGAGTGGACGAGGTGGTCGAGGATCCCTGCACTGTTCACTTCCCGCTCCAGAATTGCTGTGAGGCCAATTTCTGCCCAGTGGGTCTTAATCAAAGAAACTCAAGAGAAAGAACAATCTCATGGCGGAGAATGCATTGGCCACGGTGTAGTATGGGGGCGTTGCCTGAGGACGCGAGTGGATGGAAAATTAACTCCCTTGCCCATGGTCATTGGTCAGTGGGTGTGATGGGATACAATCTCCGTACTCCCTTGCGCATGGTCAGTGGGGGCGACACCATGATGTGGCCAAATTAACTGCAGCTGTTGATCAGTAGTAATTGCTGGGAGTAATTAAGGACAGCTGACAAACATTCACGCTGTCCTATGACCTGTTCCACACTCCGACCCTCGCGGAAGTGGCATTGCATGTGTAGTGGGCGAGACCGTTACAGGAAGTAGTTCGACTACGCCACCCCCGGGGGTGGAGCCCCCGGAGGAAATGAATTAGGGGTAGTTACAGATACCCCGGACCAACACACAATGTACCCGCACAATAGATTACCAGGCAAACACAGGTTCGTGCACAATGGAGGCAGAGACAGTGGTGACAATTAATAATTCAAATCTTTATTATTCTTTGCGTTATAAAAATATATTTTTCTCACTCTTTGTAATAAAATATAAAAAGGTACTCACAATTCACAAAGTGCAGTGGGGTGGGTGTGCTGTCGCAATCACCCGCAGATAGATAAACACTTGCCCCAAAGTATGTTCACGTTAACAGTAAAGTGCAGGGGCCACACCCGCGGATCTGTAAACACCTGCCCCAAAGTATGTTCCTTAATTCACAATAAACAACACACCTGGTAGGCCTAAGGCCTTAGAACCTACACTCAGGTTGTCAGACTTTGCCACTAGGGGCTGGCACGGCTAACACAATAGGGCGAATGGCACACCTCAGGATTAACAAAAGAAAAAGTAAAGAAATAGTTCACAACAAACAGAAATAATTCACGGCAAACAGAAACAACAAGAAATCACAGCAAACCATGCAAAATAAATCAAAATCCAGTAAACACATGCAGTTAAATAAGAAATTAGATAATTGAATGAAATAATGAAAAAAAAGAAAATTAGGCACAGCAAACGAAAGAAAACGAAAATCAAACATGAGGTAAACCAACCCCAGAGGCTCAGCTCAGTGCAGTCCCCTAGGTATCCCCCCACTCACTCGTCGCTACCTACACACGCACCACGTACGCACACGCACACACACTGTGGAATGGCTCACACACCGGCTCACACCGAGCCGAGCGCCCACGCACACACACACACACGAATGTCCAATTTCCCGAGGCCGGAGCAGCAGCCGAGATACGGGTTCCCGGCGTCCAGAGGCACCACACAACCGGGGCTAAAAGTCGCCGCTCGTGCACCTAAACGCGTGGTGTGTCTGACCACGGCCACACAGATACAACCTGCGAGGGAGGAGGAGAGCGTTAGCCAAGCTAGCAGGACACCCACTATCATACGATTCTGCTGCCGAGAGGTTACCTTACCCGAAGATGAGGGTGCACCGATGCGCAATTCTCACAGTCGGAGTGCCAATACAGAGGTACACGGCCGAGGCGCCGGTAGCGACCACACGCTGAAACCATAATAATGGCCGTCGTTAGCAACCATGGTAAGAAAACAAACAGTCAGAGCTGGGTAAAGGCACAAGCTAACCCACTATAATACATACCGGCGTGCAGGAGACGGGAAAAGCGCAAGGTAACCGTTGGCATTGTCCACCGAAGTCCTTGCCAGTGGAGAAGCAAGAGATCGCTCTAGCCAAGTAAGAGACGCCAAGTTGGAATCACAACCTATAGAACAGCAGACGCGAAGTTAGCCACTAGCCGCTGGCTAGCACATAAACAGCGACAAGAGATGGTCCACATACTCACGAGGACAAGAAATGGTCCACATCTCCTAGATCTGAACTGGACACCGCACTCCTCTCGACGACGAGGGGAGAAGCAACCACAGCATTCGCCGGTGGCGATGAAACGCGCAAAGGGGGACTTTGCAGGCTTACCGAATACTAGCCACTGGCAGTGTTTATGAAGAGACTTCCCATAAGCCTCTACGAGCGGCGTGGTGACGTGTGCCGCAGCGTCAGACTTTCCCTTAAAGGAGCAGCGCTCCACTACACATGCTTCCCTGATGCGTCCAATACTGACCATAGAAGAAGAATAAAAGTTCCGTACTCCCCTCGCCATCATTTCGTACTACGCTGTTATGACGTCAGTAAGCTCTCCTGTCTCTACTCTCCTTGGTCTTAATAGAGGGGGTGATTTTATCCTCAAGTTGCCAAATATCCGAATTCAATATAGATGATGGCTGCGCCAATTGTGCCGACTCAGAGTATCGTTTATTTTTGAGTAATTTGTAACTGCCAATTTGGGTAGAGTAATGGGGCTCCTAAGTCACACCCTTCTACTTCCGCTCTATGGGACTGAAAGTCGCTAAATTTTGAATGGTCTAGTCAAGCTAACTCACGATTCCGTTTGACACGTGCGCTGGATTTCACATATGATAGCGGTGGAATAGGAATAGTTAGCTTGAAAACCAGTAATTTTTGTCCAGAATGAACTGTATAGTTGAAGTACGGTAGTCAAGGGACTACAACTGTGCCCCATGAAACTAACGTCATTCAGGGAACTTTGACAGTTGGAATTTGACAGGATGGCAGTATCCCTCTCCAGCTTCACCTCCTTCTTCCAGGACGAAGGAAGAAGCATCAAGCGGGGAGAAAACCACTACAATTCGGGACTAGTGGAAAGTTCCAGCTTTGCCGGGGGAGAGCTTGTCGGTCGCGTGCGAGCCAGCATGCGAGACAAGCTCTACAAGGTTTCGGTAAGTTTCCAACCACGACTAATACATCATTGCATCAATGCAGGCTGTGTATCTGAATCTCTGTCTGCCAGTGCCTTGTCATAGTTTAGGTACTAGCCAGTAAAACGGCATTATTATCGATGGTATTGCAGTCATTAATTCAAAAAGACACGATACAGGCCATGTGTTTGCCGTATTAGTTAGCCGGTGTGGCAGGTAGGCTATAATAAAAACGTTATTACAGTGTGTCTGTTTGGGAAACGTGTGCTTTGCAATGACATGGGTTACCTGCTATGTGAATTTCTGCCGTTTAAATGAGGTATGGTGTCTCGTTTTCCTGTAGGCTAGTCTAAGTTTACTGCATAATTTTAATGTGTGCCGATTGTGCAAACACTACATTTGAATGGAGAGGCGTTGTGTAAAGATAACACATTTGCATGATATGCATTTATAGTAGGCTATATTGTGTTGTGTAGGCCTATGGGCAACCAACAGATGTCATTGTTGAAGTGACTATGTGCATGTTATGAATTATTTTCATAGTAGAAATATTGGCTTGTGTGTGCAGTTCAATCTCATACACATTACACCCTTAACATTGTGTCTACGTGACAACACTTTTCTGACTGTTATCATGTTTCGTGTTTCAACGTTTTTGGAATCGAGTTTGTACAGTATTGTATTACCAGTAGCAAACATGCCGTGTGTGTGTGTGTGTGTGTGTGTGTGTGTGTGTGTGTGTGTCGCACGATCCGAAAATCTGTCCATCCTGACAGTTCCACAGCTGATTCGGGAGAAGAAGGGTCAGGGGTTGGAAGCCATCCTTGCCTCCATGACCCTCACTGAAGAGGGTGAGCGGTTAGGGCGTCAGACTTGCATCCCAGAGGTTGCCGGTTCGACTCCCGACCCGCCAGGTTGGTGGGGGGAGTAATCAACCAGTGCTCTCCCCCATCCTCCTCCATGACTGAGGTACCCTGAGCATGGTAACGTCCCACCGCACTGCTCCCCATGGGGCGCCATTGAGGACTGCCCCCTTGCACGGGTGAGGCATGAGTGCAATTTTGTTGTGTGCAGTGTTCACTTGTATGCTGTGTCACAATGACAAAGGGAGTTGGAGTGGAGTAAAGAGCAGCGGTCCTCCATCCAGACAGCCACCATGGGACAGCGTCGGAACCCTCAGTGGCAACTTTATCGTCAGGGCAGGTTGACGGCGAGCAACTTTGGTGCAGTGTTGCAGTCCCGTCGGGCCACTCCATGCCAGTCCCTGATGAAGAGGGTCCTTGAGGGATACCAGCTGTATGGTGTGTTGGCTGTTAACTGGGGGATAGTGAATGAGCAAGAGGGGGTGGAGGCCTTCAAGCTAGCTTACCAGAAGGACGTCCAACAGTGTGGCCTTTACTTGACCCCGTCAGGTGTCCTTGGTGCATACCCTGATGGACTAGTGGAGCCCGATGCACTGTTGGAGGTGAAGTGCCGGGTGTAACGATATCGAACTGAACCGATGTATCGTACCGAAAAGACCTGTACCGAATCGAACAGTGCTGTACCGAGTACCGAAAGGTTGAGTAAAAGGCTACTCTGTTCATGTTTTTACATTATGCTGCTACTACATGCAGAGGCTCGTGCAGAACCCTGAGAGAGAATGCAAGAAAAAACAGGTGTAGAGGCTTGGTCTTTGTGAAACCTTGAGGAGAAAGTACTAATTCTTACACTGATGAAATGTCCGACCCAAAGTAGCAGGTTGAATGTATTTCTGTTTTTTTTCGTTTGAATTTTGACAATATTTTGGTGAAATTTACAACGTGCTGAGGAAGAAAATGTTTTTCTATTTTGTTCCCATATACTGTACCGAAAGTGTACCGAACCGTGACCCTAAAACCGAGGTACGTACCGAACCGTGATCCTACCATACAGCCACCGCAATGGGACCATCTCAGAGGCTACCTCTTGCCATCGTTTTGCCTTTGCGAAGCTGGGGCATCTTTTGAGCTGCGTGAAGGCCACCCATACTGGCATCAAGTACAGGGTCAGCTTCACATCACTGGTCGGTCTTTGTGCTATTTTGTTGTCTGGACCACAAAGGAGGCCATTGTCATCCCCATCCCCAAAGACCCCTTGTGGAGTGGCAATCTATCTGTCCTAGAGACATTTTACCACCAGCACATGCTGCCTGTGTTGGCCAGTGTTGAGGAGGTGTGAAAAGCGTGTAAATAGTTTTTAAAAGAATATTTTCAGTTCATTCCTTACGGCCCCCAGCATTTATTCGTTGTGGGAGACATGGATCAGTGTTCTCGTCGCGTCTCCTGTCAGTACCTTTTTGCAAAATTAGGGCCAAAACATACCAAGGCGGAACGGAACGGTCTGGGGACAGACGTGGTCTTTCTGCTTAGTTTTGGCCAGCGTGCTTTTCTCTGCCTTTCACACTGACAGCGTCGGCGTGAGCAGCAAGTCCTATTCAAAACCCTCCCCACAGCTAAAGCTAGCATGCTACTTTGCCATTCATTTGAATGAGACACCGCCGGTCGCCGGCGTGAAAAATACGCTCGAGTTCTATTTTCCAAATGCAGCGCGGCGCGGAGCCGGCTACCGCCCGACTACCGCCGGTTGGTGTGTAAGGACAGGTAGGTTTCAATGTATTTTCACCGACGCCGGTAAAAACGCTTTACCGCCTTGGTGTGCAAGACCCCTTAGGGAAGCCAATGATCCAACCCTCAACCTGGACATGTCCTGAAATAAGCCATCCCAAACAACTCAACGTGCCCTCCACTACACCTGTACATCACCCACAACCCCACCCTCTGGAGCAAGCCATCCTAAACCAGCCATCGTTCCCCCGACTGCCCCCCAACACTCCCCATCGTTTGTGGAAAACACCAGACAAATGGACAAACACAGTGATTGAAATGCTGTACATCACTCACAACCCCACCCTCTCATCTGGGCCTTATTGACTTACTGATTTGTATATTTATTTATTGTTTTAACCCACCTTCTTTTTTTTAACCCTCTTATTTATTGACACTCTTGTGTGTTTTTTATTCATTTATAGGCCTATAGATCTATTTTGTTCTTACTGATACTGACTTCAGTATATTTTTCAGTCATATCGTACCCACTAATGCCTGTGGGGTTTTTTTGTGTGTTTTATGGATGTCTCCACGTCTTTTGTCAATTGTTGCTTTATGTTGTTTCAAGTCTTTTTTTTATTATTATTACATAGGCCCTTCTGTTAGCACTTTGGTCAGCTGCTTGTGTTGTGTTAAAAGTGCATTACAAATAAACTTTGACTTGACTTGACCCTCTGGAGCAAGCCACCCTAAACCAGCCATCGTTCCCCCCACTGCCCCCCAACACTCCCCATCGTTTGTGGAAAACACCAGACAAATGGACGAACACACTGATTGAAATGCTGAACAGAAGATCTTTGTATTCTTATTTTGCAAATGGTTGTATTGAAACTGAAAACATTGTAGTTGATTATGGTTTTCTTTTTAAACAAATGAGAACAATCAGGACAATTGCCTTTTTGAAATGAGAATCAGAATATTGAAATGAGGACATTATGAAAAGAAAAAAATATTACACGCAAGAAAATTACACACAAACTATTCAGTGGTGAGGGTGTGGGCAACCTCCTGGATCAGTGGAGCCTGCAGATTCACCAGGGCACAGCATAACCAGAGAGAGTAGAGAGAGAGAGGTTCCATTGGCCCATTGTTTCCGGGTTCTATTAGGCAGACCTAGGCAGACCTAGGGACTGTTCTATTCAATGCTAGGAGCATTATGACACCCCCTTTAGGCAGACCGGAACCTGGTCATGTTAGGTGCCCATAGCAACCTATTACAATGGCATATCTCTATACTTAAAGAATCCCTGGCATAACTGCATCAGGACGTTTGCCGACTGCCGCTGATAATGTGGAATCAGCTTTAGGATCTTAAAATCCTTAAGCCTTTTTATTGCCCGTTCCACATGAACACGGTTTTTGGCCATTTCCGTGATGGCCCGGATTTCGCTCTCCGTAAACTCTCCTTTGTTTAGGAATGGCGGGATATTCACGATGACACCCTTCGGCAGGATGTCTGAAATCAAGAAGCCCTTGTCAGCCAACACCATGTCCACAGAAACAAGAACTTCTCGGATCCCAGACTGGAGGACAATGGTTTTGTCCGATACCGACCCAGGGAACAGGCGACTACAGAAATTGATGACACCATTGGGGGCCACGGAGATGAGGACCTTGAATGTGTGCCTACTTCTGTAGCTGGAGTAGGTTTTCTTCGCCTTGTCCATCTCAGACGGCTCTTCGACAGGGATGTCCGTGCAGTCCACAATCATTCGGCAGTTGGAAGCACAGGGCACAAATGCCTTAGGTAAGCTTCTTTGATTCTTCTGCCGACTGGGCACTGAAGCCATGATGGTCTTGTGCAGTAGTGTGTGCAGTAAGTGCACCATGGTTGTAACCACATTACTGACAGTGGCAGTGCTGCAGCAGAATATCTCCGCCAGGTGGAGGTATGCATAGTCCTGGCCAAGGAGAGATAGATATATAGGAGGGCTTACTTACGTCATAACAGCGTAGTACGAAATGATGGCGAGGGGAGTACGGAAAGCATGCAATGCGACTTCCGCGAGGGTCGGAGTGTGGAACAGGTCATAGGACAGCGTGAATGTTTGTCAGCTGTCCTTAATTACCCCCAGCAACTACTGCTGACCAACAGCTGCAGTTAATTTGGCCACAAATTATCCATCATGATGTCGCCCCCACTGACCATGCGCAAGAGAGTACGGAAATTGAATCAATCGCACCCACTGACCAATGACCATGAGCAAGGGAGTTAATTTTCCATCCACTCGTGTCCTCAGGCAACGCCCCCGTACTACACCGTGGCCAATGCATTTCCCCCCGAGAGATTGTTCTTCTGTTGAGTTTCTTTGGTCATGGGCAAGGTTGGCAGGGTGGGGCAGTTTTATGAGCATGGAGAAGAGCAGTTCTATGAGCATGGAGAAGAGCAGAAGTTAACCAAAGATGATAAACAAGGAGGAGACAGTTTGCCCAGGGTCTCAGATTTCCTAGAACCGCCACTGATGTTTGGCGCCCCCTTTTTACTACACAGTGGCCAATGCATTTCCCCCCGAGAGATTGTTCTTCTCTGTCGAATTTCTTTGGTCCTGGCGGACCTTCATCAGGGCCATGAACACCTGGTTCTCCAGGCTCACACCCTCCACATTCCACCCACTGTAACCGCAGAAATACACCAGCGGCGATCTGAGCGACGGAAGTAATTGACTTTGTATTGAGTCGAGAGACAAAAGCGATTCTGGAGACTAGAGCGATTTGCGCGATGAGCGCGACAATTTGCCAACGACTGTATAGAGGTCAGTGACCACAGCCAATGGGAATGCTTTAATGCTTTGCCTTCTGCCTGTACGGACATACTCTTGTCTCCTCAATCGCTCGTATCGCTTGCTGCTGCACTCTGTCGCTTGAATCACGTCGCCGCTGGTGTATCTCTGCGGTAATAATTGATGTTCCCCCTGAAACTCTCCACCAGGCCTGCCACCCTCTTAAACATCGCCATATCAGGGAGACCGGTCTCCATTCTGATAACTTCATCCCTCTTGCCCACCACTGAATAGGGTTCCCGTGTTGTGCAGATTGCTGTTGGAATGCTCTGACACAGAGTGCGTCTTAATATGCGACCTTGCCTCCTCCACTTGCGCTTGTCTCCTCGTCCCGCCTCCTGGCCCCTCCTCCGTGGAGAAAACGATAAAGCTTCCCAGCTGTCAGCCTAGCCACAACAACTTTTGAGGGACTGTTTTTCATTCACCATCCCAAAAGCTGTCAGCCTAGCCACAACAACTTTTGAGGGACTGTTTTTCATTCACCATCCCAATTGCAAAAGAGAAAAAGACTCTACAATTGAGCTTTTGCAAGATATTGAAATATAATGCTGTTGTCAGTGATGTCATCATGACAAGAAGCAAGTGGAGGAGGCCAGCGGAGGAGGCAAGGTCGCATATTAAGACGCACTCACAGATTTTCCTCTTCAGCAGGGATCTCTGGTGCGGCCGAAGTGAGGAGGACGGGCTGGGCCCAGTGTTGCCAGATGTGTCTGACCAAATCCCGCCCAAAAGCTTCTCAAAAACCGCCAAAATGCGTTAAATTCCGCCCAAATTCAACAAATTACATTGACTTCTATGGGCCCAAAACGGCTTAAAAAAAAACGCCAAATGGCCAATTTTTCCCGTTTTTGCCCGCCGACGCTCATCCCAAGTAGCCCAATTGGGCGGGCACCCGCCCAATCTGGCAACACAGCTGGCTGGGCCACATCGTTTGTCTGCCCGTACTATACTGTAGGTGTGGTCGTGTAGGTCAGTGTTTCCCAACCTGGGGTGCGGGCACCCCCTGGGGGTGCGCCAGGGATTTCAGGGGGTGCACAGAATTTTGTTTGTGTTGAGGTTGTGACCAAAATTGTGCTTGCAAACATTATAATTAGGCCAAATCGAGACCAAATTAAAACATGTTTTGGTCTCCATGTAAAGTCATTCAAGTATTGATTAATGTCTCAAGCACGAATGTTAAATTTTTCACTTAAATCATTTTTTTAGTGCGTATACACGTGTAGAAGTTTGGGTAAGGGGTGCGTTGAGAAAAAAAAGGTTAAGAACCACTGGTGTAGGTGGTGGGTGATGTTTCGGTCTGCATGTGGAGGGGCTGTGTTCCAGGGCACCGCGTTCCAGGGGAAGATTGAACATCTTGAAGATTGAAGATTGCCCAGCTCTTTTTTCCCATCAGGGAAATGACAGGAGCATACCCGGGAGTCATCATGTGGCTCCCGATCTGCTCGTCTGTAATGAGAGGTACAGTATCATCAGAACCGTGTCAGTTTACGGTACAGAAGCCTGAAGTCTCACACTACCAGATTCCAAAGTAGTTTCTTCCACCAAGTTGTTAGATTACTGAATTCATGCTGAAGACAACAAGGCATTTTCTTTGCACTTTTTTTAATTATTTATTTTTTAATCTTTTTGAGGACGCAAAAAAACACAACAATTTTTACTCTTGATAGGCTTCAAACCTAAAATAAGACGTAATAAACTATTCTTGAATCTTGAATCTTGTTTGGCAGGACAAATGTGATGTTAATCAATAAATCTTGTTGAAATTCAGTGAACTGTATATATGCCGGTGTGTTTCCACCCTCGTGTACACATATGTACAGTTAGACATATGCACATGTTGACTACCAAATCCCTGTGCAGGCACACACACACATCTAATATGCAATTGCATTGGCGTGTCTCTCCTTTGTATAGTAGGACCAGCATGGGGTATTTGAGGGGGAGGCCGTGACCAGGACAAATGCAATGCCAAAGCACTGACTGCACAACGCCCAAGTTGGTGAGGATCAGCAGGGGTTAAATGCGAAGGTGTTTATGGAATACCATGTGACTTGAAGTGTGCCTTGCCTTTGTTGTGACCCTATATGATTCCCATTTTTTCTGTGGATTTTCAGTTGTCAGTTTGTGTTATTACAGAAGCCATGGGCGGCTGATGACCTCCACCATTGGTGCAGACTGGACAGTGGTTGTTAGTGGAATGCACAATGGTATGAATGCCCTACAAATGTTTTTGATATTGCTGTCCTACTGACGAAGCATTACTAAAGCCATTTGTAGCCCTCCTATCCCATACACCCCTGTTACTCATTAGGCGGCTCGCGACGCCTGATTTGGCGGCTCGCAAGGTTATATGTGGTGGAGCGCTGCTCCTTTAAGGGAAAGTCTGACGCTGCGGCACACGTCACCACGCCGCTCGTAGAGGCTTATGGGAAGTCTCTTCATAAACACTGCCAGTGGCTAGTATTCGGTAAGCCTGCAAAGTCCCCCTTTGCGCGTTTCATCGCCACCGGCGAATGCTGTGGTTGCTTCTCCCCTCGCCGTCGAGAGGAGTGCGGTGTCCAGTTCAGATCTAGGAGATGTGGACCATTTCTTGTCCTCGTGAGTATGTGGACCATTTCTTGTCGCTGTTTATGTGCTAGCCAGCAGCTAGTGGCTAACTTCGCATCTGCTGTTCCATAGGTTGTGATTCCAACTTGGCGTCTCTTACTTGGCTAGAGTGATCTCTTGCTTCTCCACTGGCAAGGACTTCGGTGGACAATACCAACGGTTACCTTGCGCTTTTCCCGTCTCCTGCACGCCGGTATGTATTAGAGTGGGTTAGCTTGTGCCTTTACCCAGCCCTGACTGTTTGTTTTCGTACCATGGTTGCTAACGACGGCCATTATTATGGTTTCAGCGTGTGGTCGCTACCGGCGCCTCGGCCGTGTACCTCTGTATTGGCACTCCGACTGTGAGAATTGTGCATCGGTGCACCCTCATCTCCAGGTAAGGTAACCTCTCGGCAGCAGAATCGTGTGGTAGTGGGTGTCCTGCTAGCTTGGCTAACGCTCTCCTCCTCCCTCGCAGGTTGTATCCGTGTGGCCGTGGTCATACACACCACGCGTTTAGGTGCACGAGCGGCGACTTTTAGCCCCGGTTGTGTGGTGCCTCTGGAAGCCGGGAACCCGTATCTCGGCTGCTGCTCCGGCCTCGGGAACTTTGGACATTCGTGTGTGCGTGTGCGTTGGCGCGCTCTAGTTCAGTGTGTGTGTGTGTGTGTGTCATGATTGTGTGTGTGTGTGCGTGTGGTACGGCCACTATTAGTCCCTGGGCCAGAAGGCTAACAGGGCTGGACTAACTCTTACTTCCCATCTTTTACTTTTGTTTGCTGTGCCCCTCTTCTAACCCCGTGTGCTGATTTTTGACTTAATCTTTTTGCTTATGGTTTGCAGTGTTTTTGTTTTCTTTACTTTTGTGGTTTGCTGTGAATTATTTATTTTCTTTCCTTTATTATTAACCCTTTGAGTTTGTACCTACCTGTGATGCCTAAGGTAAGCCCCAGAGACTAAAGTGTTGGTGTCTGTGCAATCCATTGGAGCCATTTCGGCTACCCCTCGTGACTACATTGTTTGTGGATCTGTGTGTGTTGTGGCAGAACACCCACCACACTGGTTGTGAACAAGAAAGCAGTGGGTAAACTGTTTGTGGATATGTGTATATCGTGGCAGAACACCCACCCCTGTTATTTATTGTGAACAAATGAGGAAACATTTATTTTTATACAAAGAGTGACAACATATTTTTATAATGAACATAATAATAAAGATTTGAATTATTAATTGTCACCACTGTCTCTGTCTCCATTGTGCACGAACCTGTGTTTGCCTGGTAATCTATTGTGCGGGTACATTGTGTGTTGGTCCGGGGTATCTGTAACTACCCCTAATTCATTTCCTCCGGGGGCTCCACCCCCGGGGGTGGCGTAGTCGAACTACTTCCTGTAACGGTCTCGCCCACTACGGTTATAGAAAAAATATTATAGCCCAACACAATCAACAGACCTGCATTTAAAATCTGCCATGCCTACATAAATATACAATGAACACGCATCACAGTCATCTGCATCACGCCAAGTAGGCAAGGCTATGGGCACGTCTACATCAAGATCTCTTTTTTCCACCTGGCTGACCCTGCACCCCATGCGTCGTTGTTTATTTACTGACCAATTTGACTCGGGTGCGCGCAGCAAGCCACATTTCCCCTCCGAAGTGAGCCGCGAAAATCAATCACAGATCTTATTTGAAAATGCATTGGCTGTCATTTTTCATGGACGTTTGTTCACATTTTCATTGGTGGCTTAGTTTTGCACTATTTTAAAAAATAGACGGCTTTACATTAAAATGGCTGGGGTCGTCTATCAGCAGAGAAAAGAGCGCCGAAACTGAACCCAATTCGGCAAACATCCTTCACAACAACGCCACGACACTCAATGGCGGAGACCAATAAATTATCTTGTCCACATCAAACGAGTAATTCCATCATACATTGTGAATGATGCGTGCACGCGCCTGGTGTAACTCTCTCGCGCAGATTGCATTGTTGGTGACCATATCGCAAATCGCTGTTCATTTTCGCGCCTGGTGTAACTCCCTGCTTGGTGACCACCTCCCAAATCGCTGTTCATTTTCAGTTTAACCTGGCGCTGTCAAACGGACAATGAAGGCAAGCAGAGCGCGAATAAAGCACGTGGAGTCGCGTCGGAATGCTGCAAGTTGGAAACTTAAACTTTCTCTCTATCTCGCTTTCTCTCTCTCTCTCCGCACGGCATTGATTGACAGCTGATAGAACTCAGTGCTGTCGGCGACGTCGCATTTTTATAAATAATAAGTTAACAAGACCATCAGGCAACCATCCTTCACAAGCTCAATAACTCTTGAGCCAATCTGTTAATTCCGTCCTCGTTACATTGTGAATGACGATCCGGAGGTCTATCCATCAGCCATCAAAAATATGCTGGCTGACAGCGCCAGAGAGAGAGAGAGAAACAACAAAAACTGGACTCGTCCCTCTGTTTTGGTGTTGGTTTTGACTCTGGTTGCATGTATTGCTCTTTGATGTAAAAGTGTCCTTCAGCAGAGGTGTCTTTTAGTGTTTAAAAGTGAGCTAGGAGGCCTAACAGCAATTGCTGACATAGGGTAATTAATTAATAATTCAATCATTTAATAATAGGCCTACTAATAATTTAATAATTAATACTACTACTAATAATAATAATAATAATTTGCATAAATAATACTACAACCATGTATAATGAGGCCAACACTATCATGATGTAATCGGTAAAAAGTGTGTGTATGTGTGTGTGTTGGGGGGGTTGCGCCACTACATGCGGCTCTCCTCCTCGTTTCTTTTTTCCTAAGGTGGTTCTTTAGGAAAAAATAGTGAGTATCACTGCCATACACACTATTCTCACTGCTTAGTGGGAGACATAGCCGGAGCAGTCATATAGATCTGTTGTTACATTTACAGTATAATGGTAAGGTGCATGCTTACACTTTTCACTTTTCTTTGTCTTTCTGTACATGCCTGTGGATAGTCACTAGAATTACATGTTTTAAGATGACGGTAGCATCTCTTTCCCTTTTCCATGTGTCTTTTTGTGATTTTTCTTTCTTGTAACTAAGGTGCTGTTTCCACGTAGCAGGATATTTTTTTAGCAGGGTATTTTTTCTCCTGCTACGTGGAATGCAACATGTGGATTAAAAAAATCCTCCATTGTAACAAATGCGTTTCAGACCCCTAAACAGGATATTTTTTTCTCCTGCTATTTTTTTCTCCTGCACCTGGATTTTTAAATATCTGCTACGTGGAAACGGAAGGCCAAAACCAATGCAAAACCAATACAAGCAGGAGAAAAAAATATCCACATATAAAAATATCCAGCTACGTGGAAACGGCACCTTAATTCATGTTGGTTAATGTTTGTATAGATGAAGCAGGGCTCAGCAGAGCTGCACCAGGGGCTTCGGAGTTGAGTGGGGATCAGATCCAGGACATGGCTGGCCTGTGGCTATATGACTGTTATTATTTCATATTGTTTTTTTTCACAGTCATGGCTGTATGTCTTTGTTTTTGCTTTTTGAGCATGCTGCAGTGATTTTATTTTGCTTGTTTTAAATGTTTGTGTTTCAATAAAATGCTGATGCTTGTGGTTCATTAAAGTGAAGAATGTGAAATAATATGTCTCTGTGATCATTTACTTCAATCTCATTTTATCTGAGCAGAAAGTGTGATTATTGTGTTACAGCTTCCTATGGCCATAGATTGGCTTATGTGTAGTGCAGTGTTACAACTGGTGTGTATTGGACTAGAGATGTGTTCAGGGCATGTATTATTTATTTGGGAAGAATGTAATATTTTACTCTGAATCTGGAATAGGTCAGGATGAGGTTATGCAGCCATGTGGCTGACACTGGCTTATCTGGTAATTTACAGACTGCAAGTTAGGAGGTATATCTCACCTGACCGCTTTTATCCATCTATTCCTTGCTTTTTTCTCTGTGGGAAACCGGTAGAAAGAACACCGAGCATTTGGGGAATAGTGTTCACACTGTGGCACAAAGCAAGAAGGCATCTTCATGAAGAAACAGTTGGCTTGCTCTCAGGTGAGTTTGCAGGTGGAGATGCTGTGGTGAGGTGTAGTCCAAATACTTACCTGCTTTTTCACAGTGATTTCTCAGCAGTTTGTTAACAAAATCAGTCGAAACTCACATGAAAAATGATCTTTTATTAAGAGGTACAACATATGTGTGATTCAGGGCACATGACAGAGTAGATACGATTTTAGCATTTTATTTCCCATTGGGTTTCAGTCATTCAAATCCCGATCTCCAGCCCCATGAGCCGACCGGAAGGGGTGGAGACTTAGGTGCCCCATTCCTGGGAACTGCCAGTGAGGTCTCCTCCACAGTTTAGGCGTATCTGGTTGCTATTTCTGCATGCCACATCAGCATTAGGCTACTACTTAAGCTACTGTAGGCGAACATTTGTGAAAGGTGCTAGACGTCTCCATCCGACCGACCTCTAGGCTACCTCTATCTGTCATACAACCGTATCTCACGCATTTCGTGAAGTACTCATGAAAAACATAACTTTAATTTTCGTGGTGCATTCACGTTATTGCCCGTTTTTCGTGGTTGGGCAACAAAACGCTGCCTATTCATTTGAATTGCCCGACTGCTGCCTAGTGGCCCACTAGTTTGACGCCCTTTCGCTACCGTCACATGGTTTTGGTACCGTCACATGGTAATCAAACATTTCAAACAAGCAATTTAGGGTTAGGTTTAGGGTTAAGGTTAGGGTTAGGTTTAGGTTTAGGTTTAGGGTCGTATGACATAAGGCGAAAGGAGTGTATCAGCAGTGTTCTGTCAGCACCCCCTCCCCGACCCTGCAGACGCTTGGATAACCATAGCAGCAGTCAGGCAATTCAAATGAATAGGCAGCATTTCGTTGCCCAACCACGAAAAACGGGCAATAACGTGAATGCACCACGAAAATTAAAGTTATTTTTTTCGTGACTACTTCACGAAATGTGTGAGATAGGGCTCTGTCATAACACCATGGAAAACCTCCCTGGTTTTGGATGCGTTACGCATGGCCCCATTTAAACGTGGACCTGAAGTGTTTTTCCATTAAGATTATAGGCTACTATTCCTCGCTCTGACCACTAACCTACCCTACCAAGCGAGTCGGGTGAGTTACATGTAATATGTGCTGTCTGTCAACCCAGACTGCACGCAATTTGCCCTAAATGGCACCATGGTCAACTTGCATCTCGCGTTTGTGCCCGAGGTCACACACGGACTGACGTGCTGTGAGAGGAGCCCTACCTTACGCCTTTCGTAAAGTCTTCACGAAAATAATAGATTAATTTTCGTGGTGCATTCACGTTATTGCCCGCCTTTCGTAAAGTCTTCACGGAAAATAATAGATTAATTTTCACGCTGCCTATTCACTTGAATTGCCCCACTGCTGCTATGGTTATCCAAGCGTCTGCAGGGGCGGGGAGGGGGTGCTGACAGAACACTGCTGATACACTCGGGACTCACTAATTCGACGCCTTTTCGGTACTTACGCCTTATGTCCCCTAAACCTAAACCTAACCCTAACCTTAACCCTACTTAACCCTAAACCTAACCCTAACCTTAACCCTAACCTTGACCCTAAACCTAACCCTAAATTGCTTGTTTGAAATGTTTGATTACCATGTGACGGTAGGCTACCGAAAGGGCATCAAACTAGTGGGTCGCTAGGCAACAGTCGGGCAATTCAAGTGAATAGGCAGCGTGAAAATGAATCTATTATTTTCGTGAAGACTTTACGAAAGGCGGGCAATAACGTGAATGCACCACGAAAATTAATCTATTTTTTTCGAGAATACTTCACGAAATGAGTGAGATACGGTTGATGAGAGACAGAGTGCAGCCTGTAATACACGCCATTATCTAAACTCTCTTCCTTGACTTGCGCTTGTGGAATGGCCCTTCGCAGACGCTTCCGTGGAGAAAACAGTTTCCACCCTGTCAGCCTAGGCAGAACAATGTTGGTGGAGATTTCTTCATTCAACATCCAAATTGAAATGACGCCTTGTGACATCACGAGGCTCTAGCGCCTCCACGAGACCATGGGAAGGCTAATGTACCGTGAAGAATAAAGAAAACCAATAAACGCAAAATACTGTTCAAATTTTGTTTCGGTTTCCCTGTTTATGATTTGTTCTGTTTTAGGTTGAAAAACGAAAACAAACATCAATCCCCAATGTTTTGCTCATACTAAAAAACTATATTTTTGTTAATGCTATTGTACTTAGTTACACTGTTATTTAATTGTTTTATTTTATTATTTTGAAAACACAAAAGTTGTGTGTTCATCCACTTCAGTGAGTTTCAATTCTGAATTCCATTTCCTGTAATTCAAATTCAATTCAAATTCGATTCCACTTCCTGAATTGAATTTAATTCAGAGATTCTGAATTTCATAGGCCTATAAGCCTGATGGAAACAGAGGTTATGGTTGTCTTTTTGTGTTGCAGAGACTATGCTAATCCATTTCCCTTCACTTCTAATAATTCTATATGTTTTCATAATGCTGTAGGCCTACAGTATTTTGTGATTTTTTCCATTCACAAAATAGGCCTATTAACACTGTAAGATAGGCCTACAGTAGTTTGATTACTTCCGGTGATAGGATTACAAAGCGCATTCCAGGGTAGGCCTACTTGATTATTATTATTTATTATCATCAGTGAAATCAACTTTCTTCATCACCAGCCAATAGTGGATGTTAGTTTTACTGTACTAACTTACTAACTAACTCGCTTTTTCACTTTCATTACTAGCCAAATACAGTCTCACGAATGTGTCAAATCTATTCTACAAGTCAAAGTGAAATATCACCAACATTTGTCTAATTGGCAGGTATTAATTTAGAGGTCTGTCTGTCATTATTATTCATTCGGAGTGGAGCGGACCTTGGAGTTTCCAGCAGGAGGCGCTAAACACTGGCGAAAATAACCCCGGAGCAGCGCTTGTGGATTGATTCGTAGAAGAAGAAAAACTCGCGCAAGCCCCGTGTACATCAAGCGCTACCAGCGCTACCGGGTAGCTGGGGTAGTTGAAGAAGTTTCGCCATGAATTCGTTTTATTCACTCTGGACGCTGCACTGACATGTTTGATTCAGCTAATCACATAACGGCTCTGTCTTGACAGCCTGGGACATTCCTCGATATGAACGTTCCGATTGGTTTTCGCCGAACAGCGTCATAGCGAATTCGCTTAAGATTAGCTTGAGTTTAATCGTCAAAAGTCGCCCTGGTCGCTCAAGAAGCGTCGCTCCTGGCGAATTCGCTCCGGTAGCGCTGGTCGCGCACCCTCCATAGAGAATGAATGACTTTCGTCGCTTCATTCGCGTTGGTCGCTCCCGATGTACACGGGGCATAAGACGACCCTGTAAAAGCAGCTAAATTGCAAACGTTACCGTGTGTTTCCCTAAGCCACGTTATACTCACTTTTTTGATAGTGCCGTTTTGATAAGCCAGCTTCCTTTGCAGAGTTGTAGTATCGCTGTCCCAGCTGCAACCAAAGGCAGCAATATACACTCGGCTGAAAGGTGGGTGAAATCTGCCGTGTGTGGTCTGGTGGACCAGTACCACTATCACTGTCCACGTTCTGGGGTGAAATTAAATTATGAGCAGGCTTTTAGAGATAGCGGGCTAAATCTAAATGTGTTGCGAACAGTGGGTGTAAACGACAATCTGGTGATATAGACTTAGTAGGCTAATGCTATGTGTTCATGTAGTCTAATTTCCAAGGTATTCAACCTTTAACATAACCGTCATTTTTAGAGCCCCTACTCGGATGTCTTGAAGTCCCAGCGAAGGCACATTCCTTGCACCAATGGAATATGAGGTGAGTGGAAAATATTATTATCCCATCTCTTAGTTGTAGTGTGACTGGAAAATCAGGGCTCGCTGAGAAAGAATAATTAGCCAACCCCAGAATTAACACCGTAGGCCTAAATGGTGTTGGTTTGTTGTCACATTTGCGTAACAGCTCATTCTACACTGGCCATATAATTAGAATATCATGGAAAGGTTGATATACCGTATGTCCACAATTTCATCATTAATGTTAAACTTTCATGGCTTATGGCTGCATTTTGAAGTAATAATTCATTTGTTTGTTTATTTACACATTTTGGCCTTCCAGCTCCACAAAACCATGAATTGAGGAATTATATGGGATCTATGACTTGGTCTATCAGGCCTACACATGTACCTGACACATGAAACACTGGATTGGTATAGATTTCCCTGCAATATTAGATTTAAGTAAATGTGACAACCAACCCCAATTTCCATTTGCTTGTAGATCAATGTTGTTTCCCACCATGTTGATGCCAGTCACAAACAAGCCTGTAGTGACCTTGAGAAGGCCAGCCAATTCATCGCAGAAGCATTGAAGGTAGGAAACCCTGTGTGTCATCAGAAGCTTAATAGATGGCAAGGTAATCCACACATCTTGCAAAATACACAACACCATTCTTTTCATAGGGGGGCCTATAAGTGTCTTGCCCAGGGGCCCTGTGTGCAATTTTTTCCGCCTCATCTATAGGCCTACAAATGTGCCTGACACATGAAACATTGGATTGGTATAGAAATGGTTTTCCTGCAATATTAGATTTAAGTAAATGAATAAATGTGACCATCAACCCCAATCTCTGCCTATATGCATTTGCTTGTAGATAAATGCCATTTTCCACCATGTTGATGCCAGTCACAAACAAGCCTGTAGTGACCTTGAGAAGGCCAGCCAATTCATCACAGAAGCATTGAAGGTAGGAAATCCTGTGGGTCATCAGAAACTCCGCCTCATATAGAGGCCTACAAATTTACCTGACGCATGAAACATTGGATTGGTATAGAAATGGTTTTCCTGCAATATAAGGTTTAAGTAAATGAATAAATGTGACAACCAGCCCCAATCTCTGCCTATATGCATTTGCTTGTAGATAAATGCCATTTTCCACCATGTTGATGCCAGTCACAAACAAGCCTGTAGTGACCTTGAGAAGGCCAGCCAATTCATCACAGAAGCATTGAAGGTAGGAAACCCTGTGTGTCATCAGAAGCTTAATAGTTGGCAAGGCAATCCACACCTCTTGCACAAAAAACACTTTCAAACCCCAACACGTTTCACTTTCATTTTATTACTGGTTGTGCTGTGTAACAAGCAACTCTGTGTGTGAGTGTGTGTGTGTGTGCGCGCGCGCGTGTGTCATCAGAAGCTTAATAACAAGGTAATCAACACATCTTGCAAAAAAAAACCCCAAAAAAACACACGTTTCATTTTATTACTGGTTGTGCTGTGTACCAAGCAAGTGCGTGTGCGTGTGCGTGTGCGTGTTCGTGCGTGTGTGTGTGTGTGTGTTTCAATCAGAGTGAGGTCCAGAGGAACACAACCCTGCACATGTTAATCCACCGTCTGGAAGAGAGGGCAGCTGAGAATGGAAGGAGCCAATCAGAGCAGGTGGAGTCAAACCGGCAGCTGAAGCTCCAGGTGGATGAACTACAGAAACAACTGGAGGAGAAAGACGACTCCTTAACACAAGCCAAACAGGTGTGTGTGTGTGTGTGTGTGTGTGTGTGTGTGTGTGTGTGTGTGTGTGTGTGTGTGTGTGTGTGTGTGTGTGTGTGTGTGTGTGTGTTAAATTTTCCTTTCCCATTTTGTAAGATGTATGGAATTAGTGTATATACAGGGCTCTAAATGAACAGCTGCCAACCAGCCAAATGCTGGTGAAAATTCAGTTTGACTGGTAGAAAAGACCAACGTACTAGCTACTTTGACCCACCACAGGAACTGTGTCATCTTACTTGCAGTCATTATGTATGATTTGATGGATGTACAGTTGTGCTCATAAGTTTACATACCCTGAGCAGAATAAACGCTTTCTTCGCGATTTCTCACAAAATATGAAGGATTACACAAAACCTTTTTTTTCACTCATTGCTAGTGACTAGCTAAAGATATTTATTAGCAATATTCTGTGTTTACTCTTTTAAAAGCATTATCACAACCCAAACTACCCAAATGACCCTGTTCAAAATTTTACATACCCTAGTTGCTAATGCTGAATATGGCCCTGTTTAACATCAGGGACCGCTCTAAAATGTTTGTGGTAGTTGTGGATAAGGCTCTTAATGTTCTCAGATGACAGAACAGCACATTCTTCCTGGCAGAATGGTTGTTTCCTATAATATTTTTGGGTGTCTTGCTGGAACCTCACATTTGAGGTTTCCCCTGAATGGCTCAATGATGTTGAGATCAGGAGAGTGAGACGGTCGCTCAAAAACTTCATTTTATTCTTTCTGAAGCTAGTGACAGGTTGATTTGGCTTTCTGTGTTGAAATATTGTCATACCCTTGGTATGCTTGCTGTAAGCTGTAAATTACGCGCGTCACCGCGAGCAACCGACTGACGGAAAACGCTCGCGTGGAACTATGTGCAGTCTTCCTTACGATTGCCCCCAGCGATTTTGGAAATATCGCACAAAACGCACGTGTATGGATGCAGTATATGACGCGCGTGAAATTGAAATGAAATACGCATGTTAACACGTTAAAGGGACACTGTGCAGGAAATGGTCAAAAAAGTTACTGCAACTATGGTACTCGTTGAAACTGGGCTGCCTATTGCCAAATTTGATGTTTACATGAAAGTTTACTAAGTAATAAACAAATATTTTCTAGCATGGTCCAAGCACAGTCATTTTCGCAGCTAAAAATGACTATTTTTGTAAATTCAAAATGGCGGACCATGGAGAAGATCCCCCTTTTCATGTATGAAAAGTGCAATTTTTCCAGTCATAATGAATACTTTGAAAATTATGCTGGTGGTAAGTATTCATGAAAAAGGTAACATTAGTGAATTGGCAGCATGAATTCTGGAAATAAACAACTAAAAATCTCACACAGTGTCCCTTTAATGCACGAATCGTGCTTGCGCTCGCGTATTCTGCAGCAAGCGTACCGAGGGCCTTAGACTGTCATGTCACCTAAGTGTCATACTCAGAGCCCCATGGTGGTGGATACACCAGAGGCCTTCTTTCAAATGAAACCTAGACTACCGCCGGTTGGTGTGGAAGGAGAGATGTGTTTCCATGTATTTTCACCACCGCCGGTAAAAAGCGATTCCGTCCCACGATGTTTCCACCGCTTTGGTGTGAAAACGACCTTAGTTTTCGTAGTCAGAGCCCATGGTGGTGGATACTCCAGAGGTCTGGGTTCAATAGAAACTGAGATATGAGTTCATCATCTTTTGTTCCCCTTTGATTTTGCTAGTTGGAAAACAAATGTTGGCTGACCAATAGACATTTGATACAATCCTGTGCACTTAACTGAATTGTTCTGCCAAACAAGACCATTTGTGCTTTTAATTGTTGTTGATCTGTTTTTGATTTTGTCCTGTAGATGAAACTGACTCTGCCCCAGGACAGACCACCTCGTCATCTGCAGACATTAAAGCTGAACCAGTACAGGTAGAGTGACTATTCGCTGTTACTGAAGTTATTATGAGAACACTTTTATATGTAACTAGAAATGCACTCAGAGAGTGCAGACCTCCGCCAAGGAAGCCGTTTGATAGAACATTTGACAATGTTACACCCTATTTTTTCCCAAGTCTTTCTGCCTTCTTCGTTATCCTGCTGACAGACAAACAGACAAACCAACGCAACCAAAAACATAACGTCCTTGGCGGACATAATAAAGTGGACATTTTTGAAATGGTTGTTTTTAGGTATCCAAAGATACTGCTACTGCTATTAGCCCAACACTTCTTCGATACACATACTCATTTCGATACCATACGGTACACTGATTCTGTTTACCCCCTGTCCTCCATTTAAAGACAAAAGACATAAACTGTGGGTACGTTCCAATATGCAACCTTGCGTCCTCCAGTTGTGCTTGTGGCCTCGTAATATGTCATGATGACATCACTAACAACAGCATTGTATTTCAATATCTTGCAAGAGCTCAATTGTAAAGTAAATTTCTCATTTGCAAACTGGATGGTGAATGAAGAATAGTCCCCCAAAAACTTTATTTTTTTCTCCACAGAGGAGGGGCCTGGAGGCGGGGCGAGACCCCAAGCACAAGGGGAGGAAGCAAAGTCGCATATTGGAACGCACCCTGTATCTCAAAGTCAAGGTCTAGGACGTGAAACGCCCAGTAATTGGATACTCAGTGGAGTTCACCAAAAGAATATCCAATCACTGAATGTTTCACGTCCTAGCAAGGCCAGGATCCTTGACTTTGAG